>NW_026866551.1:0-52695 GCF_026571515.1 Ruditapes philippinarum | reverse complement strand
CTCAACTCAAACTCTCCCCGTAACCTCCAACTTAACTCAACTCTCCTAAACTTAACTGAACTCAACTCTCCCCATAATCTCAACTCAACTCTCCCCGTAATTTCAACAAAACTCTCCCCATAATCTCAACTTAAGTCACCCCGTTATCTCAACTCAAATCTCCCCTTACCTCAACTAACTCTCCTCTTTAACTCAACTCTTCCCATAATCTCAACTCAACTCTCCCCGTAACCTCAACTTAACTCAACTCTCCTCTTAAACTCCAACTCTCCCCATAATCTCAACTTCACTCTCCTCGTAACCTTAACTGAACTCAACTCTCCCCATAATCTCAACTCAAGTCACACCGTTTATCTCAACTAAACCCAACTCTCCCCATCAATCTCAAACTCAACTTCCCCGTATTCTCAAAACTCAACTATCCCTTATTTCAACTTAACTCACCTCTCCTCTTAAACGCAACTCTCCCCATAATCTTCAACTCAACTCTCCTTGTTATCTCAACTCAACTTTCCCCTTACTTATGTCAACTTTACTCAACTCTCTTTTTAAACTCAACTCTCCCCATAATCTCAACTCAACTCTCCCCGTAATCTCAACTCAACTCTCTCCTTAATCTCAACTTAACTCAACTCTCCTCCTAAACTTAACTCAACTCTCCCCATAATCTCAACTCAACTCTCCCCGTAATCTCAACTCAACTCTCCCCGTAATCTCAACTCAACTCTCCCCGTTATCTCAACTCAACTCTCCCCATAATCTCAACTCAACTCTCCCCTTATCTCAACTTAACTCAACTCTCCTCTTAAATTTAACTGAACTGAACTCTCCCCATAATCTAAAAACTTTCCGTGTTATCTCAACTCAACTCTCCCTGTAACCTCAACTTAACTCAACTCTCCTCTTAAAACTTAACTCAACTATCCCCCATAATCTGAACTCAACTCTCTCCGTAATCTGGACTTTCTCTGTTATATCATTCTCAACTCTCCTTGTTGTAACTTCAACTTAACTCAACTCTCCTCAATACTCAACCCTCCGTATAATCTCAACTCAACTCTCCCCTAATCTTAACTCAACCTCTGTCCTTTATCACAACTCTCCCCATAATCTCAACTCTCCTCTTCCACTCAACTCTCCCCATAATCTCAACTTTCCCTGTAACCTCAACTCTCCTCTTAAACTCAACTCTCCCCATAATCTCAACTGAACTTTCCCCGTAACTTCAACTGAATTCAACTCTCCCCATAATCTCAACCTAACTCAACTCTCCCCATAAACTCAACTTCACTCTCCTCTTAAACTTAACTGAACTCAACTCTCCCCATAATCTCAACTCAACTCTCCCCGTAACCTCAACTTAACTCAACTCTCCTAAACTTAACTGAACTCAACTCTCCCCATAATCTCAACTCAACTCTCCCCGTTATTTCAACAAAACTCTCCCCATAATCTCAACTTAAGTCACCCCGTTATCTCAACTCAAATCTCCCCTTACCTCAACTAACTCTCCTCTTAAACTCAACTCTTCCCATAATCTCAACTCAACTCTCCCCGTAACCTCTCCCTAATTTAAAATTTTTTCCCCAAAAACCCACTCCCCTAATTTTAACTCAACTCTCCCGTAACCTAAATCTAATCTCCCATAATCTCACCGTCCCCTTATCTCAAAACTAAAAATTTCCCCCCAAAACCAACTAATTTCCCCCCAAATCAATTTAACTATCCCCCTAACCAACTCCCCTTAATCTAAAAATTTTTCCCCCCCTTTTCTCAACCAACTTCCCCCCCCCTTTTTTAAATTTCCCTTTCTAAACTCAAAAATTAACCTCCTAAATCTCAATCAACTCCCCCCGAAATTTTAACCAACCTTTTTAAACAACCCCCAAACTTTTCCCAAATTTTCTCAACTCCCCTTATCAACTCTCCCTTCCAACCAACTTTTCCCGAACCTCAACTTCCCCCTTAATTTCCCAACCCTCCCCAAAACCCAAAACTAACTTTCCCAAATTTTTCAATAACCTCCCCATAATCTAAACCCGTGCAATCTCAACTCAACTCTCCCTGTAACTCAACTTAAACTCAACTCTCCTCTTAAACTTAACTCAACTATCCCCATAATCTGAACTCAACTCTCTCCGTTATCTGGACTTTCTCTGTTATTTCATCTCAACTCTCCCTGTAACTTCAACTTAACTCAACTCTCCTCTAATACTCAACCCTCCGTATAAATCTCAACTCAACTCTCCCCGTAATCTTAACTCAACTCTGTCCTTTATCACAACTCTCCCATAATCTCAACTCTCCTCTTCCACTCAAACTCTCCCCATAATCTCAACTCAACTCTCCTTGTTATCTCAACTCAACTTTCCCCTTACTTATGTCAACTTTACTCAACTCTCTTTTTAAACTCAACTCTCCCCATAAATCTTCAACTCAACTCTTCCGGTAATTTCAACTCAACTCTCACCTTATCTCAACTAAACCCAACTCTCCTCTTAAACAACTCAACTATCCCCATAATCTTAACTCAACTCTCCTCGTAATCTCAACTCAACTCTCCCCGTAATCTCATCTGAACTCTCGCCATAATCTCAACTCAACTCCCCCCTTATCTCAACTAAACTCAACTCTCCTCTTAAACTCAACTGAACTGAAATCTCCCCATAATCTAAACTTTCCGTGTTATCTCAACTCAACTTAACCAAACTCTCCTTTTAAACTTAACTGAACCCCATAATCTAAACTCAACTCTCCGTAATCTGGACTTTCTCTGTTATTTCATCTCAACTCTCCCTGTAACTTCAACTTAACTCAACTCTCCTCTAATACTCAACCCTCCGCATAATCTCAACTCAACTCTCCCCGTAATTTCAAATCAACTCTCCCCGTAATCACAACTTTTCCTATAATCTCAACTCAACTCTCATCATAACCTCAAGTCTCCTCTTAAACTCATGCCTCCGCATAATCTCAACTCAACTATCCCCGTAATTTCAACTCAACTCTCCCCATAATCTCAAATCAACTCTCCCCCTTATCTCAAGTCAACTCTCCCCTTATCTCAACTCTCCTCTAAAATTCAACTGAACTCAACTCTCCCTGTTATCTCAACTCAACTCTCCCTGTAACCTCAACTTAACTATACTCCTTAACTTAACTCAAATCTCCCCATAATCTCAACTAAACTCTCCCCGTAATCTCAACTCAACTCTCCCCGTTATATCAACTTAACTCAACTCTGCTCTTAAACTCAACTCTCCCTGTAATTTTAACACAACTATCTCTCTAGAATCTAAACTCAACTCTTCCCGTCATCTCAATTTAACTCTTCTCTTAAACTCAACTCAAGTCACCCAGTTATCTCAACTCAACTCTCCCCTTATCTTAACTCTCTTCTGAAACTCAACACTCCCCATAATCTCAACTCAACTCTCTCCGTAATCTCAACTTTCCCTGTAATCTCAACTCAACTTAACTCTCCTCTTAAACTCAACTCTCCACATAATTTCAACTCAACTCTCCTCGTAACCTCAACTGAACTCAACTCTCCCCATAATCTCAACTCAAGTCACCCTGTTATCTCAACTCAAATCTCCCCGTATTCTCAACTCAACTATCCCCTTATTTCAACTTAACTCACCTCTCCTCTTAAACGCAACTCTCTCCATAATCTCATCTCAACTCTCCTTGTAATCTCAACTCAACTGTCCCCTTACTTATGTCAACTTTACTCAACTCTCTTTTAAACTCAACTCTCCCCATAAATTTCAACTTTACTCACCCCGTTATCTTAACTCAACTCTCCCCATCAATGTCAACTCAACTCTCCCCTTACCCCAACTAACTTCCTCTTAAACTCAACTCTCCCCGTAATCACAACTTTTCCTGTAATCTCAACTCAACTCTCATCATAACCTCAACTAAACTCAAATCTCCTCTTAAACTTAACTCAAATCTCCCCATAATCTCAACTCAACTCTCCCCGTAATCTCAACTTTCCTTGTTATCTCACTCTCCCTGTAACCTCAACTTAACTCTCCTCTTAAACTTAACTCAACTCTCCCCATAATCTCAACTCAACTCTCCCCGTAATTTCAACTCAACTCTCCCCGTAATCTCAACTTAACTCACCTCTCCTCTTAAACTCAACTGAACTCAACTCTCCCAGTAATTGCAACTCAACTCTCTCTAGAATCTCAACTCAACTCTTCCTGTAGTCTCAACTTAACTCTCCCCTTAAACTCAACTCAAGTCACCTAGTTATCTCATCTCAACTCAACTCTCCCCATAAATCTCAACTCAACTCTCCCCGTAATTTCAACTCAACTCTCCCCATAATCTCAACTCAAGTCACCAAGTTATATCAACTCAACTCTCCCCATAAATCTCAACTTAACTCTCCCCTTTAGTTCAACTTTCTCTGTTATCTCAACTCAACTCTCCCCTTATCTCAACTTAACTCTCCTCTTAAACTTAATTCTCCCCATATTCTCGACTCAAATCTCCCCGTAATCTCAACTTTCCCTGAAACCTCAACTTAACCCAACTCTCCTAAATTTAACTGAACTCTCCCCATAATATGAACTCAAATCGCACTGTAATTTCAACTCAACTATCCCCATAATATCAACTCAACTCTCCCCGTAATCTCAACTCAAGTCAGCCCGTTATTTAAACTCAACTCTCCCAATAAATCTCAACTCAACTCTCCCCGTAATCTAAACTCAACTCTTATCTCAACTTAACTCTCCTCTTAAACTCAACTGAACTCAACTCTCCTCTTAAACTTAACTCAAATCTCCCCATAATCTCAACTCAACTCTCCCCGTAATCTCAACTTTTCCTGTTATCTCAACTTAACTCTCCTCTTAAACTTAACTCAAATCTCCCCATAATTTCAACTCAACTCTCCCTGTAATCTCAACCTAACTCAACTCTCCTCTTAAACTTAACTCAACTCTCCCCATAATCTCAACTCAACTCTCCCCTTAATCTCAACTCAACTCTCCCCGTAATCTCAACTCAACTCTCCCCTTATCTCAACTCTCCTCTTAAACTTAACTGAACTCAACTCTCCCCATATTCTCAACTCAAATCTCCCCGTAATCTCAATTTTCCCTGTAACCTCAACTCTCCTAAACTTAACTGAACTCAACTCTCCCCATTATCTCAACTCAAATCTCACCGTAATTTCAACTCAACTATCCCCATAATCTCAACTCAACTCTCCCCCTAATCTCAACTTTTCCTGTTATCTCAACTCAACTCTCCCTGTCGCCTCAACTTAACTCTCCTCTGAAAATTAACTCAAATCTCCTAATAATCTCAACTCAACTCTCCCTGTAATCTCAACCTAACTCAACTCTCCCCGTAATCTCAACTCTCCTCTTAAACTCAACTCTCCCCGTAATTTCAACTCAACTCTCTCTCTAGAATCTCAACTCAACTCTTCCCGTCATCTCAATTTAACTCTCCCCTTAAACTCAACTCAAGTCACCGAGTTATCTCAACTCAACTCTCCCCGTAATTTCAACTCAACACTCCCCATAATCTCAACTCAACTCTCCCCGTAACCTAAACTTAACTAAACTCTCCCCATAATCTCAACTCAAGTCACCCCGTTATCTCAACTCAACTCTCCCTATAAATCTCAACTTAACTCTCCTTTTACACTCAACTTAACTGAACTCTCCCCATAATCTCAACTTTCCCTGTTATCTCAACTCTCCCTGTAACTTCAACTTAACTCAACTCTCCTCTAATACTCAACCCTCCGTATAATCTCAACTCAACTCTCCCCGTAATCTTAACTCAACTCTGTCCTTTATCACAACTCTCCCCTTAAACTCATCTCTCCCCATAATCTCAACTTTCCCTGTAACCATAACTCTCCTCTTAAACTCAACTCTCCCCATAATCTCAACTCAACTTTCCCTGTTATCTCAACTGAATTCAACTCTCCCCATAACCTCAACTTTACTCTACTCTCCTCTTAAACTCTCAACTCCCCTTTAATCTCAACTCAACTCTCCCCGTAATCTCAACTTAACTCTCCTCTTAAACTCAACTCTCCCCGTAATTTCAACTCAACTCTCTCTCTAGAATCTCAACTCAACTCTTCCCGTCATCTCAATTTAACTCTCCCCTTAAACTCAACTCAAGTCACCCAGTTATCTCAACTCAACTCTCCCCATAAATCTCAACTCAACTCTCCCCTTATCTCAACTTAACTCAACTCTCTTCTTAAACTCAACACTCCCCATAATCTCAACTCAACTCTCCCCGTAATCTCAACTTTCCCTGTAATCTCAACTCAACTCTCCCCGTAACTCTCCTCCTCTTAAACTCAACTCTCCCCATAATCTCAACTCAACTCTCCTCGTAACCTCAACTTAACTCAACTCTCCCCATAATCTCAACTCAAGTCACCCCGTTATCTCAACTAAACTCAACTCTCCCCATAAATCTCAACTCAACTCTCCCCGTATTCTCAACTCAACTATCCCCTTATTTCAACTTAACTCACCTCTCCTCTTAAACGCAACTCTCCCCATAATCTCAACTCAACTCTCCTTGTAATCTCAACTCAACTCTCCCCTTACTTATGTCAACTTTACTCAACTCTCTTTTTAAACTCAACTCTCCCCATAAATCTCAACTCAACTCTCCCCGTAATTTCAACTCAACTCTCCCCTTATCTCAACTAAACCCAACTCTCCTCTTAAACTTAACTCAACTCTCCCCATAATCTTTACTCAACTCTCCTCGTAATCTCAACTCAACTCTCCCCGTAATCTCAACTCAACTCTCCCCTTATCTCAACTTAACTCAACTCTCCTCTTAAATTTAACTAAACTGAACTCTCCCCATAATCCCAACTTTCCGTGTTATCTCAACTCAACTCTCCCTGTAACCTCAACTTAACTCAACTCTCCTCTTAAACTTAACTCAACTCTCCCCATAATCTGAACTCAACTCTCTCCGTAATCTGGACTTTCCCTGTTATTCATCTCAACTCAACTCTCCTCTAATACTCAACCCTCCGCATAATCTCAACTCAACTGTCCCCGTAATTTCAACTCAACTCTCCCCGTAACCTCAACTCTCCCCATAATCTCAACTCAAGTCACCTCGTTATCTCAACTAAACTCAACTCTCCCATAAATCTTAACTCAACTCTCCCCGTAATCTCAACTCAACTCTCCCCTTATCTCAACTCTCCTCTTAAACTTAACTGAACTCTCCCCATAATCTCAACCCAACTCACACCATAATCTCAACTTAAGTCACCCCGTTATCTCAACTCAACTCTCCCCATGAATCTCAACTCAACTCTCCCCTTACCTCAACTAACTCTCCTCTTAAACTCAACTCTCCCCATAATCTCAACTCAACTCTCCCCGTAATCACAACTTTTCCTGTAATCTCAACTCAACTCTCATCATAACCTCAACTAAACTCAACTCTCCCCTTAAACTCAAGCCTCCGCATAATCTCAACTCAACTTTCCCCATAAATCTCAACTCAACTCTCCCCGTAATCTCAACTCAACTCTCCCCTTATCTCAACTTAACTCAACTCTCCTCTTAAACTCAACTGAACTCAACTCTCCCCATAATCTCAACTTTCCGTGTTATCTCAACTCAACTTTCCCTGTAACCTCAACTTAACTGAACTCTAAAACTTAACTCAAATCTCCCCATAATCTTAACTCAAATCTCCCCGTAATCTCAACTTTCCCTGTTATCTCAACTCAAACTCTCTTCGTAATCTCAACTTAACTCAACTCTCCTCTTAAACTTAACTCATTTCTCCCCATAATCTGAACTTAACTCAACTCTTAAACTCAACTCTCCCAGTAATTTCAACTCAACTCTCTCTCTAGAATCTCAACTCAACTCTTTCCGTAATCTCAACTTAACTGTCCCCTTTATCTCAACTCAAGTCACCCATTTATCTCAACTCAACTCTCCCCATAAATCTCAGCTCAACTCTCCCCTTATCTCAACTCAACTCTCCCCTTATTTCAACTTAACTCAACTCTCCTCTTAAACTCAACTCTCCCCATAATCTCAACTCAGTGCTCCTCGTAATCTCAACTCAACTCTCCCCTTACCTCAACTCTCCTCTTAAACTCAACTGAACTCAACTGTCCCTATAACCTAAACTCGACTCTCCCCGTAATGTTAACTTTCCCTGTAATCTCAACTCCCATAAACTCAACTCCCCATAACCTCAGCTCTCCCCTTAACCCAGCACTCAATTTTCCTCTTCAACTCTTCACTCAACTCTCCCCCAACTTAACTAGAATGAAAACTGATTTATTGAAAAATTTACATGAAAAAGTTTAAGAAATTCAGCAGGTTAATTAAATGTTCACAACAAAATATAAAGTTGGTGATTGACATATCCCTTCCAAGTGATAATATATGCATAATGTCTTTTCTTCTATTACACATCCATAGTTTGAAGTATGCTTCCTGAAATATAAAGAAATATACATTTTATTATATTTTTTTTTCCAACAAATAATTTTTCAACTTGGCAGTATTCTTATTTTCTTAAATAAAGACATCACCTCTGATAATTTCAGCATAAAAGGCAGTTGAGAATCACAATGTACTGTTAATAACTAACATCTGAAAATATTTATTTACTTCACAGCATTTGAAACTGATATATCATAATTATACAATTGTTTACCAAAAATTAAAAGAGGGCGAAAAAGTTGATATTAAATGTTGATTAACATTATTTTTCAAATACCATTTGTCCTTCCTAAAAAATTGATCTATAGTAAAAACACTACGAGGCATGATTATTAAAGATCAAAAAGATATAAAAGTCTTAAAGGAAGAAAGACATGGTGGGAAATTATGAAGTTACCTATGTCTGCCATGTATATATGTAGTTTCTGTCATCTTTATATGATCTGTACTTGCTAAGATAGGTTTCCCTGAAACAACAATCATAATTTTTGAGTTTGATTGTAGCTTTGAGTGCAATACCTTCTTTCTCCCTCAGATTTCTGCACTTCTTCTCAGTGAGATCTATCTCCCTACATAGTTTCATGTTTTATACCTTTTATACTTCTCAAGTTATGTCTTGGACAATGCAAAGTGTAAAAATGAACAAAGGGCAATAACTAAAACATTAGGGTAGGGAGGGTTAGTTCTTCTGCAATGCAGTTCTTCTCAGTGAGATCTATCTACCTAAATAGTTTCATGTTAATACCTTTTATAGTTCTTAAGTTATGTCTCGGACAATGTTCAAAAGGTAAAAATGTACAAAGGGCAATAACTTCAAAATTAGGGCAGGGAGGGTTATGGTTCTTCTGCACTGCACTTCTACTCAAGGCTATATACCTCTAAAGTTTCACATTGATACCTTTTATGGTTCTCAAATTATGTCCAGGAAAAAATTCAAAGTGTCAAAATGAAAAAAGGGCAAAAAACTTCTGAACTGCACTTAAAGTCATTCAAATGTATCAGTTTCATGTTGATACCAGGTTATATAGTTCCCAAGTTATGTCCCAGACAAAGTTGAAAGTGTAACAGTGAACAAAGGGCAATAACTCCAAAATAAGAGAAGGGAGGATAACTGTTATTATACACTGCACTTCCACTCAGTAATGCACTTCTTCTCATTAAGATCTATCTACGTACACAGTTTCTTGTTAATACCCCTTGTGGTTTTAGAGTTATGTCCAAGACAATTTTTAGTTCTAAGTGTAAAAATAAAGGGCAATAACTCCTAAATTAGGCAGGACAGAGTTATGTTTTTGCACTGCACTTTCACACATTGAGATCTATCTACCTACAAAGTTTGATGTTGATACCTTTTATAGTTTAAGAGTAATGTCCAGGTCAAAGTTCAAAGTGTAAAAATAAAGGGCAATAACTCCTAAATTAGGCAGGACAGAGTTATGTTTTTGCACTGCACTTTCACGCATTGAGATCTATCTACCTACAAAGTTTGATGTTGATACCTTTTATAGTTTAAGAGTAATGTCCAGGACAAAAATCAAAGTGTAAAAATAAACAAAGGGCAATAACTCCAAAATTAGACAAGACAGAGTTATGTTTTTTTTGCACTGCACTTTTACCCAATGTGATCTATCTACCTATGATACCTCTTATAGTTTTAGAGTTATGTCCAGGTCTAGGTTTAAAGTGTAAAAATAAAAAGGGCAATAACTCCAAAATTGAGCAAGATAGAATAATGATTATTTCGCACTGCACTTCTACAAAATAAGATCAATCTATCTACAAAGTTTCATAATGATATCTCTTATAGTTTTAAAATTATGTCCAAGATTAAGTTCAAAGTGTAAAAATAAACAAAGGGCAATAACTCTAAAATTAGACAAGATAGAGTTATGGTTCTTTTGCACTGAACTTTTACCCAATGCGATATTTATACCTACAAAGTTTCATGTTGATATCTCTTATAGTTTTAGAGTTATGTCATGGACCAAATTCAAAGTGTAAAAATAACAAAGAGCAGTTATTCCAAAATCAGGCAAGGCAGAGTTATGTTTTTGTGCACTGCACATTCACTCAATGAGATTTATCTTCCTACAAATTTTCATGTTGATATCTCTTGTTGTTTCAAAGTTATGTCTTGGACAAGAATAGCAAACAGACGGACAAAGCGACAACTATGGGAGGATATCACAAGAACAGCATTATAAGTTATATTTCCTATAAATTGCCCATGCGTCCACATGTATTCATCACATCAACTGACTTCTTAAAGGGACTCCACTGAGGTTTTTTGACATGATGGGACTGAAAATTTTTTTTTCCAGATAAATGTACCATTTGATGTAGGTTTAGACCACTTATCTTTGTGCAAAATTTTAGATCATTCCAAATTAAGTTTTTCCAGAATAATTATTCAAATTGTAAAAAAATGACTGAAAATGAAAAGCATTTAAATGCTTTTCACTCAAATCGGGCTAGGAAAAAAAAGCATAAAAATACAATTTTCAATTTATTTCAAAGTACATTAATTTCTTAACTATCTTTGCATATATTTCTGTTTAAAGTGCCCAAGCTCATTTATGTGTTATGTTTTAGGTTTTTAAATCTCAGTGGAGTCCCTTTAAACCTGTCAAGTGTGAACGTAGCCTTGTGATGTCAAAAGTGTTAACAATCAATACGCAATACTGTATAAGTGGATTATTTTTGCGTCACAAAAATGTGGAATTCAAAAAGGGGAATTTTTGCATGAGGAAATATTTGTCAAAATATGATTCCTTTAATTTTACATCTATAATCAAGCAGGAACATGTTAAGAATATGTCATTTTTGTCATCATTCTATTATAAACAGTAACTTTACATCTTTATTATTTATATAATTGTTTGAAATGTACATTTCTTTGTCATATTTTGAAACATTCTTTTGTTATACGAATAACCTTTTGTGTTATTAACACATATATTATTTCATTGAGAACAAGAACTGTCAGAGGACAGTTACACTCGACTATTCGAAAAAGTTGACACAAGGGTGTTTCATTGAGTATAATAATGCTTACCTATATGAATAGGTAAGCTTGTCCGAAAAGGTACAAAGGCTTGTTATTAAGATGTTTTATCAAGTTAATCACTGCTTTATCATCATGAATGCATAAAATTGTTCCAAAAAAGGCACAAACCCTTCAGTAGTTATGGAGATACCAGCTTACAAGCAAAAACTTTACCAAGAATTTCTAAGCCGAAAAAAGTGCATGATTATGAAAAAAATAAGAATTATGGGACTTGTGCCAATCATGTTAAATAATCACAGAGAGCATTGTGTGTGAAGTTTAAATCCATTCCGTTTAGTAGTTATGCAGATACCAGCTTGCATGCAAAAATTAACCAAGAATTTTGAAGTCCAAAAAGGGGCATAATTATGCAAAAAGCTAATAAGAGTTATGGGACTTGTGCCAATCATGTTAGATTAGCATTGAGAACAAGTGTGTGAAGTTTCAATCCATTCCCTTCAGTAGTTATGGAGATACCAGCTTGCACACAAAAACTTAACCAAGAATTTTGAAGTCGAAAAAGGGGCATAATTATGCAAAAAAGCAAATCAGAGTTATGGGACTTCTGCCAATCATGTCTGATAATCACAGAGAACAAGTGTGTGAAGTTTCCATCCATTCCCTTTAGTAGTTATGGAGATACCACCTTACACACAAAAACTTAACCACAGGGACGCCGACAAATGGGTGACTGCATTAGCTCGATTATTCTGCGAATAGTCAAGCTAAAAATTAATCTCAGTACCTGAACATTTAAACTTATTCATGTAAGATGCTGTCACATGAAAACGAGTTTTCAAATGATAGAAGAAAGTTTGCCTAAAAAGAAATCAATTTTGCATGATCAATTATTTGTGAATAATTTCAATACGCAAATATTGCAAATATATAGTATATGAATGTTTTTAGCATATGCAAATGAATAAAGTACAAATGTGATGCGTATTATCCAATTAATTAAAAGAACAAATCAAAGCTTTGCCCCTACTGTGATGGGGGTATATGCTTCTGTTAATATTTAGATTGCATTGACTTGACCTAGCTTGAACTTGATTAACCATTAATCAATTGTAACAATTAGATGTAGTTTATCTATTTCAAATGAAAAGTACACAACAGAGAGCTTATGAGATTTTTAGTGTCAGGGACAAGAAACAAGATTGCATTTGTAAAAAATGCCATGCCACCGCATAAATACAACACTAAATAGTAATGTAGGAACGCAATTTTTTTTTGCTTCTATACAGATTGCCATAATGTATAGATCACTTACCTATCTGATATTATCAGATTAGTACCTTCAGAAAATATGATTTTTAATTTTTTACTTTATGACATAGTGACTGAAAATCATGATCCCAAGAGGGGCGAATTTTGACCCCAGGGCTTTAATTTGAATAATCTTGCTAGAGGTTCACTACACAATATTTAATGCAAAATGTTTCACCTCTAGCCTTTGTCAATTCGAGAAGATGATTTATTAAAGTTTTTACTATCTACATGTATGTAATGACTCCCGGGGCGGGGCTAGTTTTGACACTAGAGGCAAAATTTGAACAACTTTGGTAGAGTACCTATAGATGATATCATATACTAAATATCAAAGCTCTAAGCCTTGTACCTTCAGACAATAAGATTTTTTAATTTTTTTACTAATTGTACATAGTGAAAATCAATGACCCCCAGGGGTGGGCCAATTTCGACCCCAGGGCTATAATTTGTATAATCTTGCTAGAGGTTCACTTCGCAATGCCTTATGCAAAATATCTAACCTCTAGCCTTTGTCAATTTAGAGAAGATGATTTTTAAGTTTTTACTATAATACATATGAGAAAAACCTATGACCCCCGGGGCAGGGATAATTTTGACACTACAGGCAAAATTTGAACAAATTTGGTAGACTACCTATAGATGATATCATATAACAAATATTAAAGCTCTAAGCCTTGTACCTTCAGACAATAAGATTTTTTGATTTTTTACAATATGTACATATGGAAAATCAATGACCCCCAGGGCGAGGCCAATTTTGACCCCAGGGCTATAATTTGTACAGTCTTGCTAAAGGTTCATTACACAATGTTTCATGCAAAATATCTAACCTCTAGCCTTTGTGAATTAAAAGAAGATGATTTTTTAAGTTTTTACTATATACATATAAGAAAAACCTATGACCCCCGGGGTGGGGCTGATTTTGACACTTGAGGCAAAATTTGAACAACTTTGGTAGAGTACCTATAGATAATAACACATACCAAATATCAAACCTCTAAACCTGGTACCTTCAGACAAGAAGGTATTTTAAGTTTTTACTATATGTACATAAAGTGAAAATCAATGACCCCCGGGGCCGGGCCGATTTGGACCCCAGGGCTATAATTTGAACAATCTTAGTAGGCGTCTACCAGACAATGCCTTATGCAAAATATCTAAGCTCTAGGCCTTTTGGGTCTTTACAAGAAGATTTTTTAAATTTATTCTTATAACTCCTTTTGGTTGCCATGGCAACCAGATTTCTGCATGGAATGAAATTCTTTGAACAACTTTGGAAGCCCTTCACCCAAGGATCAATCCTGCCAAGTTTGGTTGAAATTGGACTGGTGGTTTTTCACAAGAAGATTTTTTAAGTTCACTATATAATCTATATCACACACACACACACACACACACACACGCACACACACACACACACGCACACAAACAAACACACACACAGGTGAATCGCTATATACCACCGCATCGCAGATGCTGCAGTGGCATAAAAACAATAAAGGGAAAAAAATGTTTAACATGTACATCTACGGGATTCGTCCAATTACCCCAAAACACCCTAAGACTTAACTGCAAGACACCCAAAATAACTTATCTATTCTGTTAATTGGGAAAGTTTAATCCTATATTGCAACCCCCTCAGTGATAATCTAAGGGGAGAAACTAGGTACAACCAATGATATTATTGGAATTATCTCCCTGAGGTAGTGTGGACAGGTTGAAAATAAATAAATAAATTAGATGTTCTTCTCCCTAACTTGTTGGAATTAAATACTTGATGTAATTTTCAAATTCTTCTAAATTTAATAATATGTTTGTTTGTATGCGGTAACATAAAATTTAGCTAGAATTGCATTATACATCATGACATTCAGTTTTAACAGATCAGAACAAATTATCTTTTATTTCGAACATATATTTTGTAATAACTGTTTGTACAAATATGTCACGCAAAAAATGACATTGTCACAGAAACAAACTTGCACCGGTAACCCTGGCATTATTTCATTGTTTTAAACTATTTTGCAAAAAAAGGAATATATACTTATAATTATATTCTTACATTAAAATCAGTAAAACAAGACAAGAAATGCAGGTTTTTTTATTTATCATTCCATTCAGAGTTATAATCAGTGAAATATGGATATTACTTGTTGGCATGTACATGTGAAATTCATTTTCTCAGAAGGGAGATAATTCAATGTGTACATTTAAAAAATCACATAGTTACCTCCCTTAAATAATGTAAAATTAAACCACATTACTTCTTATACCAGAATCATCCATTTTTAATGTGCAAAATGCAAAGCGTTGCAACACTTTTCGCTCAATTGGGCTACAAATTACACAAAAAAAATGGATTTTCAATTTCATTTCGGGCATACTCTTTTGTCAGCCTTTGCATATTTTTCCATTTTAACTGCTTCACTTGATCTATGTACGAATAAATGTTTTATGTTTTTAGGTTTTTTGATCTCAGTGGAGCCTCTTTAATTAAGTGTCAATTTTTGGTGTTTCCCCTCAATACACTTAATTGTATTAGTAACTTATAACGCATTTCATTATCAAATTTACCTCAATGTTGAGTTTAATAAATTAATTTTTTTATATTGAATAGTTTAAAAGAAAAAAAAAGAAAAAAAATACAAATTAACTTCTTTATTGATTTTAACACTTTGCAATTTCAATTTAAACACATACACATGTTAAATCCCCATGGCCTAATTTGATCTGTAAATGAAGATATTTCCAATGACTTATCAATCTATTTATAATAACTTCTTGAAAGTTTGGTTATTTATTTTCACCACTTAATTATCAATCTTGACTTAAAATGTGATAAATGTGCACATGTCTAAATTGTTATGAATAAACATTTATTTCTACCTTTTTATGGTTCAACTAAATAGTGTCCATCTATCATCACTCTACAGTATTTAGTGAGCTGTCTGTCCAAAGTTATTGACATCTGTAATAACAAAATATAAATCAGATTTTCAAAAGGAAAATAGATTTCTCCATGAGGATTAATGTGTCTTAAGAATATTTGATTTCCTATATTATTTCTGGGATGATCTATTAATATTATTGTAAACATGCATATACAACTTTATGTATAACTTGGTTTAATTTAAGGTGCATTAACCTTTAAAGGATATTTGAACAAAAGAGTTAAAGATAACTTAAAAATTAAACATTGCTTTTTATAATGATTGATAAATGTATTGGTTTGTTTTATTTTTCCTTTTTTCATTGGTTTGGTTATATGTTAATTGTACCATATGGTTAGTTTTTAGCTTTAATGGAAAAGGAAGGCCACACCTTCAATGCATTATTTCAGGCAGGAACGGGCACCTAAGTAGAACCATTGACGTTTCTGTATGCTAGCAGGGCAGATTCCTCACAAGAAAGAATTAAAATCCCTTTCATGATTCAAACCCCCAGCAGGTGTGTACCAAGTGGTTTAAAGTCAACTGATTTAACAACTTGGTCACTTATAAATGTATTGCAATCATATCAATATATATACATGAAAATATATTGCAATATAATTGAAGTATACCATAATTAGTTGCAATACAGTGGCTTGATACTAATGTTACTTTAAAAAGTGATTCCCATGTACCGGGTTCAGTTTAATTTTGAACATGCTAGAACTGCAAATGATTTGTCTTATTTAGTTGCCACCATAATAAGAGCTACCTTTCAGTCTGCACATCCATACACTTACAAACTTGCTTGCATGATTTCAGTCGGCCATATTCCCTAGCTATGAATGATAACTCATTTTTCCCTGTCTAAAATTCCACCAAATTATTCCCCTTTTAAATGAACTCAAAGAAAGACTTTGTATTTAATATTAATTCAATTTTTTGTCAAGAAACTGAAATTTGTTTTCATTAACCTGATATACTTTATTTTCTATCTATATATGGTTGCTATGGTAAACATATGAGTTTTGATGGCTTTGTTTGTTTGGATGTTTACGGCACGTCAACACAATTAATTGACCATATCATGCCGATTGCTATAATAGGCTTAAAATTTTTATGTAAAACTTTGTAAATGACAATAAAAGAGTTTTGATGGTAAACAAAGGAATTTTCTGGACTGTAAGTAATCAAACACACAGCGACCGGTCATCACATGTAAACAATATTTTAAATGGGAAAGAATACTGAGATATTTGACAATGCAAAATATTAATATGGAAAACAACTATGTGTAGTTTATGTGTGTTACTTTGATTTGTTTGACTGACATACTAGTTGTAAAAGCCATGTACACTAAGTGCAGCAGCAGCCAGAAACATGACGCTTCGTAGCAACCACATTGAAAACGTGAATGGTAACTGAGATAATGGCAAAGCGCATGCTCACGCACCCACTTCCAATCTATCCAAATACTGCATATACATAAAGCGAAAGTTCTTATTTAGTGCCATACAGTCTGACCACTATCATAAATGTTGGTAGTTAAATTTGATATTGACAGTAGGACAAATCCAGCATACAAAAATTCTGCAGGTTAAAGGTACTAAGTTAGATAAAAAAAAAAAAACATTGTTATTACCTTCTTCTGGTAAAGGGTAATCGGTAAACAGTACTCCATGGAGCATTCTACAGTATCATCTGAGCTGTTTGAATGTCAAGAATTGTCTGTGAAAGAAAAATATTAAAACAATATTTAAAATGTTACTTAACCCATTACTTCATGAGCATTTTGTGAAAAATGGCTGTTTTCATTGAAAAGTCTCCCGTTACAAGTTCAAATTGCTATAATACTATAAAAACTGCTTCAACACTAATCAAACTTGGCACAAATGTTGACTGGACCATTGCCCTTGCAACAACATGCTCAGGCTTAAATTTTCTGTTACCATGGCAACGAGGGGACATCTCAAAATTGCCAAAAATCACTATTTTGCGTTGATTTTTTCCATCATAATTGATTTCAAAGTGCTGCAACTTCTCAATGGATTGAGATAGAGTCAACTGCTTTTCAGCGTTGGTTACACGTTACCTTATGATCAATCTGAGGTCATTTATAGCCTCTCACAAGTCCAAAATTTTCTTGGCGATGAGGGGAACTCCGCCCCCCTTCAAACCCCCCAAACAGAAGGGGGCACATCCCCCTTCTGGCAACCCCCTGATGTATCTTTTGGTTGGGGGGCTGCACCAAAAAAGTGGTCACTTTTTTTAACAACATTTCTCAAACAAAAACAAGTGTTGGGGGCCTAAATAAGGCATTTTTTCACCATTTGAGACAACAAAAAGGGGGGGGGGGTGAAAAAGGCGTTAAAAGGCGTGTATATGAAGTAATGGGTTAATAACCTAAATCTGTGCATCAATCTCTTATCATTTGTCTCAATATTAAGTATTTGTTTATACCATTTAAATTCCATTTGAAACTTATGTGATAAACGAAAACTTAAAATCATTATCTTACCAGCAGCTTCTGCGTTGTAATCCAGTAAACAGTTACAGATCCTGTCTATAACCTGAGCTTACAGGTCTGCCACCATCTTAACCTAGACAGACCTGTCTGCCACCAGTATACAGATAGACCGGTCTGACCTGAGCCTCTGCCACCAGTATACAGACAGACCTGTCTGACCTGAGCCTCTGCCACCAGTATACAGACAGACCTGTCTGCCACCAGTATACAGACAGACCGGTCTGACCTGAGCCTCTGCCACAGTATACAGACAGACCTGTCTGCCCTGAGCCTCTGCCACCAGTATACAGACAGACCTGTCTGCCACCAGTATACAGACAGACCCGTCTGACCTGAGCCTCTGCCACCAGTATACAGACAGACCCGTCTGACCTGAGCCTCTGCCACCAGTATACAGACAGACCTGTCTGACCTGAGCCTCTGCCACCAGTATACAGACAGACCTGTCTGCCACCAGTATACAGACAGACCCGTCTGACCTGAGCCTCTGCCACCAGTATACAGACAGACCCGTCTGACCTGAGCCTCTGCCACCAGTATACAGACAGACCTGTCTGACCTGAGCCTCTGCCACTAGTATACAGACAGAACTGTCTGAACATCCATTTACTCTGTATGGAGGCTCCATATTTTTATAATGGCTCAGTTTGTGTATTTTAATACTGAAATCCCTTAAACTTTTAATAATATACACTCCCAAAGTCAAAGCAGGGTAAATCAATGGTACAAATTTATCAAGATTATTCAAGGTTAACCTATTAGAATTATCTTTAATCTGGTGAAGCAGAAACCATGTAGCTTCCTGTAGCAAGCCTAAGGTGTGGGCCTACATATTCATGCGGATTGACAATGGCTCATTTTTGTATATTGTTATTCACACTCAGAAATCTATTACACACTGAATACACTGGTCCAATTAATATTCATCACACAAATTTAGCAAGTTTAAGGCAAACTAAACAGGTTTTAATCAGAGCTTAGAAAATTTTCGTTGCGTCAATTCCAAAATGTTCTATCTTCAATTTTTTGAAAAATTGAGATATTTATAGCATTGGAAAGCTGTTGAAGAGACCTACATAAACAAATGACTTAAAACATTATATCCCTAATTTTGAGAAAGGTTATACCAATTTCATTATGTTCTATCTCAGAAAGTGACCAACACTTTGATTCCAATATGTGAATATCTTAGGAAAATTCTTAAAATTGGGAAAAGGGCATCCACTATGAATCAACAGAGTGAAACATTAAAAAAGAAGATGAAACAAAAAGATATTCCAGGTTCGAAATTCAGCGTTGTGTTTTGTTGTTAACAAAGCAAATGTTAATACCACTGACATAATTTGTTCCTTATTAACAATTAGCTTTTATTTTTCTTGTTGTATTAGACCAGAAAGGCTCAGAAAAAAATTATGAACTGTTATATTTTTTCAGATTGCATATAAAATTCATTATATTTGATCTAGAAAGTGAAGATACATGTATGTATCAAAATCTAAATTAATGTTATAAGACTGTTTTTTTCCACATTTGGACATAAAACAGTTGTTTTACTCAATCTTTTGTTTGTAAATTTTACTGCATAAGTTTAAGCAGAAATAAATAAAATAGAACATTGTGTTTCACATAAGTTTTGTTTTGTTACGTCTAAAATGTTTTATCTTTGAAGGACATTCTTGAATTAATTTGAAATGTTGAACTTTAACTTCATAGTAACTTTATTGTTTTAGAATTCTGATTTAATCATAAAATACCCTTAATATTCAGATAGAAAAATGCATGCATGCTCAAATGTATACACAGATGGCATGTACCAAAAATGAAAGTTTCATGTTGAACAAGCAATTATCTTAGTATTGCAAGCAATCCATAAGTCCCCTACCGGATAGAACCCCATCAGCATTCTGAAGGGCCATTGGCCATTCACTAATGTGTAAATTTTTCTCTATTTTAAGTAAATTTGTTGGAAATGTTCTTTAAAAGTGATCACAGGAATAAGTTTTTATGAACAGACAGACAGACGAACTGAAGGACACTCTAAAGTTAATATTTGAAACATCCCTGTTACCAAAATATAACATTTTAAAAAGCAAAATTCTTAAAGAGAATAACTCTGGAATTAAAGATGCAATTTCATAAAAAGTTTCAGCTCTTTTTGACTAGTCACAAATATTGTTATATTTGCCATGTTTTAAGCCTATTTGTTGCCAAAGCAACCAATATTTTTTCAAAATAGGGGGAACTGATAAGACCTGCATAATCTCAAGATTGCCATCTACCCATATGTCAAGTTTCATAAAAATATTTCCAGTACTTTTTGAGTTACCACTGGATTCAGTTTATGTGTAAAATTTGCCATATTTTCAGTCTATGTGTTGCCATAGCAACCAGAATTTTCAACATAGGAAGAAAAGAAAAAGACGTGTATAATCTCCAGATTGCCATCTACACATATTACAAATTTCATAAAAATATTTCTATTACTTTTTGCGTTAACACTGGATCCAGTTTATGTGTAAAAATTGCCATATTTTCAGTCTATTTGTTGCCATAGCAACCAGAATTTTCAACATAGGAAGAAAAGAAAAAGACGTGCATAATCTCCATGCTGCCATCGATCCATGTATCAAGTTTCATAAAAATATTTCCAGTACTTTTTGCGTTATCACTGGATCCAGTTTATGTGTAAAATTTGCCATATTTTCAGCCTATTTGTTGCCATAGCAACCAGAATTTTAAACATAGGAAGAAAAGAAAAAGACTTGCATAATCTCCATACTGCCATCTATCCATATATCAAGTTTCATAAAAATATTTCCAGTACTTTTTGCGTTATCACTGGATCCAGTTTATGTGTAAAATTTGCCATATTTTCAGCCTATTTGTTGCCATAGCAACCAGAATTTTCAACATAGGAAGAAAAGAAAAAGACATGCATAATCTCCATACTGCCATCTATCCATATATCAAGTTTCATAAAAATATTTTCAGTACTTTTCAAGTTATCGCGGGATCCAGTTTTGTGGACGGACGGACTGACGGACGGACAGACGGACGGACGTTCTCACAGGACAGTAATTATGTGGCTACTCTATTGTTCTCTCTATTGTTCTTTTTAGCCACCCAAAAGAAAATAGCCACATAAAAGCATTACGGAATGAATGACATCAAAGAGAAAGAACAGTTACCTATTGTCCCTCTAGCCACATAATTACTCTCCTGTGAGTGCGGACAGACAGACAGACGGACGGAGGGTAAACCTAAAGTCCCCTCCGGTAAACCGGTAGGGGACTAATAATTGTCGAGATATGATACCTAAAAATTTTCAACTCAGTTTTCTCAAAAAATATTTCTGTCCACTAAGAACATTATGGAATTGAGGTGATGATTAATGATGAAGTGTACAAATAAAGTGTGATAAATGGAAGTTAAAAAAAATCATCTATAGTTGGTATCTTTTATATCCACTTTGTGTGAAGTCAAAACATGTTTATTTTATATTTATAATGAGACTGTGTAGCATTATCAATATTTTTTAAAATAAAATTTGAGCATAGTATATATAATCAAAAGCTGTTGGTAGGATAACAATGACGCTGAACTAGTCTTCAAACAAGAGCATGGATAATGTAAAAATTAACAAAGAGGAAGATTTCATTTTAGAAAAAATTACAGGACAGTTTGGATATTGATCATAAAAAAAGAATTTAAGTTCACGAATTTTCATCTAAAAGGGGCCAATCAAATTAATGTGAGCAAACTTGATAAAAGACTACCAAAGGATGCTACAGACAAAGTTTGGTGATCATCCATCAATTAGTTCTTTAGAAGAAGAGGTCTAAAAGTTTTCTATTTTTAGCTCTAGAGACCCCTAAAAGGGGCCAATCAAATTAATTTGGGCAAACTTGATAAAAGACTACCCAAGAATGCTACAGACAAAGTTTGGTGATCATTCAAAAATAAGTTCTGTAGTAGAAGATATTTAAAGGTTTTTCTATTTTTTAGCTCTGTTGACCCCTAAAAGGGGCCATTGAAATGACATGAGCAAATTTAAGTGTGACTGTCACAAGGATGCTACAGAACAAATTTGAAGTAAATCTGCCCAGCTGTTTCAGAGAAGAAGATGATTGTTGACGCATGACGCCAGAGCACCCCCCTTGGATACTAATAGCTCACCCTGAACCTTGGAATCTGGTGAGCTTATAAAGGTGCATAACTTTGCAAAAAACAAGAGGGCCATCATGGCCCTGAAATCGCTCACCTGTATATAGGCCCCTCGAAGCGAGGCCAGTTTAAACCCCAGGGCTTTTATTTAGACAACCATTAGAAGATATTTCATGCTTAACATCTAAGGTCTAGCTGGTCAAGTTTTTTTCTTTACACATATAGTTAAAAACAATGACACACCTGGGGCAGGGCCAGTTTTGACCCAAGGGCTTTTATTTGAACAATCTTTGTAGACACTTACTAGAAAATGTTTCATGCGTAATATCTAAACTCTAGCTATTCGGGTTTTTTCAAAAAAGACTTTTAAGTTTTTGCTATACACATAAGGAAAATCAATGTCAGCCCGGGCGGGGCCAATTTTGACCCCAGGGCTTATTTTAACAAACTTCGTAGACATCCATTAGAACATGTTTCATGCCAAATATCTAAGCTCTAGCTCTTTGGGTTTTTTTAGAAGAAGATTTTTTAAGTTTTTACTACATGCATATTGGGAAAATCAATGACCCCCTGGGGCGGGGCCAATTTTGACCCCAGGGCTTTTATTTGAACAAACTTGGTATACACCCATTAGAAGATGTTTCATGCTAAATATCTTAGCTTTAGCTCTTTGGGTTCTTGAAAAGAAAATTTTTAAGTTTTTACTATATGCATATAGGGAAAATCAATGACCCCCTGGGGCGGGGCCAATTTTGACACCAGGACTTTTACTTGAACAAACTTGGTAGACATCCATTAGAACATGTTTCATGCCAAATATCTAAGCTCTAGCTCTTTGGGTTTTTTAGAAGAAGATTTTTTAAGTTTTTACTATATGCATATTGGGAAAATCAATGACCCCCTGGGGCGGGGCCAATTTTGACCCAAGGGCTTTTATTTGAACAAACTTGGTAGACACTCATTAGAAGATGTTTCATGCGAAATATCTTAGCTCTAGCTCTTTGGGTTCTTTAAAAGAAGATTTTTTTAAGTTTTTACTATATGCATATAGGGAAAATCAATGACCCCCTGGGGCGGGGCCAATTTTGACCCCAGGGCTTTTATTTGAACAAACTATGTAGACACCCATTAGAAGATGTTTCATGTTAAATATCTTAGCTTTAGCTCTTTGGGTTCTTTAAAAGAAAATTTTTAAGTTTTTACTATATGCATATAGGGCAAATCAATGACCCCCTGGGGCGGGGCCAATTTTGACCCCAGGGATTTTATTTGAACAATCTTGGTAGACACTCACTAGAAGATGTTTCATGCCAAATATCTAAGCTCTAGCTCTTTGGGTTTTTTAGAAGAAGATGTTTAAAGTTTTTTTCTTTTGGTTGCCATGGCAACCAGAGTTCTGCATTGAATGGAATTCTTTGAACAACTTTGTTAAGGCTTCACACAAGGAACATCCCTGTGAAGTTTCATTATGATCTGCCTTATGGTTTCAGAGGAGATGTCGTTTGAAAAGTGTGAATGGACAACATACGACGGACGACAGACGACGGACCGAGAGTGATCCTAATAGCTCACCCTGAGCATATGCTGGGGAAGATTTTTTGAGTTTTTGCTATACACATATAAGGAAAATCAATGACACCCGGGACCGTGCCAATTTTGACATCAGGGCTTTTATTTGAACAAACTTGGTAGACACCAATTAGAACATGTTTTATGCAAAATATCTTAGCTCTAGCTCTTTCAGTTCTTTAAAATAAGATTTTTTAAGTTTTTACTGTGTGCATATAGGGAAAATCAATGACCCCCTGGGGCGGGGCCAATTTTGACCCCAAAGCTTTTATTTGAACAAACTTTGTAGACACTCACTAGAAGATGTTTCATGCTTAATATTTAAACTCCTGCTATATGGGTTTATTAAAAAAAGATTGTTTATGTTTTTGCTACACACATATAAGGAAAATCAATGACCCCTGGGGCGGGGACAATTTTGACCCCAGGGCTTTTATTTGTGCAAACTTGGTAGACATCCATTAGAACATGTTTCATGCTAAATATCTTAGCTCTAGCTCTTTGTGTTCTTTAAAAGAAGATTTTTTAAGTTTTTACTATATGCATATAGGGAATATCAAAGACCCCCTGGGGCGGGGCCAATTTTGACCCCAGGGCTTTTATTTGAACAAACTTTGTAGACACTCATTAGAAGATGTTTCATGCTTAATATCTAAACTCCAGATATTTGGGTTTTTTCAAAGAAGCTTTTTTAAGTTTTTGCTATACACATATAAGGAAAATCAATGACCCCCTGGGGCGGGCCAATTTTGACCTCAGGACTTTTATTTGAACAAACTTGGTAGACACTCATTAGAAGATGTTTCATGCTAAATATCTTAGCTCTAGCTCTTTGAGTTCTTTAAAAAAAGATTTTTTAAGTTTTTACTATATGCAAATTGGGAAAATCAATGACCCCCTGGGGCGGGGCAAATTTTGACCCTAGGGCTTTTATTTGAACAAACTTGGTAGACACTCATAAGAAGATGTTTCATGCCAAATATCTTAGCTCTAGCTCTTTGGGTTCTTTAAAAGAAGATTTTTTAAGTTTTTACTATATGCATATAGGGAAAATCAAAGACCCCCTGGGGCGGGGCCAATTTTGACCACAGGGCTTTTATTTGAACAAACTTGGTAGACACTCACTAGAAGATGTTTCATGCTTAATATCTAAACTCCAGCTTTTTGGGTTTTTTCAAAGAAGATTTTTTCAGTTTTTGCTATACACATATAAGGAAATCAATGACCCCCGGGGCGTGGCCAATTTTGACCCTAGGGCTTTTATTTGAACAAACTTGGTAGACACCCATTACAACATGTTTGGTGCTAAATATCTTAGCTTTAGCTCTTTGAGGTCTTTAAAAGAAGCTTTTTTTAAGTTTTTGCTATACACATTAAAGAAAAATCAATGACCCCCTGGGGCGGGCCAATTTTGACCTCAGGGCTTTTATTTGAACAAACTTGGTAGACACCCATTAGAACATGTTTCATGCTAAATATCTTAGCTCTAGCTCTTTGAGTTCTTTAAAAAAAGATTTTTTAAGTTTTTACTATATGCAAAATGGGAAAATCAATGACCCCCTGGGGCGGGGCAAATTTTGACCCTAGGGCTTTTATTTGAACAAACTTGGTAGACACTCATTAGAAGATGTTTCATGCCAAATATCTAAGCTCTAGGTCTTAGGGATTTTTTAAAAATAGATTTTTTAAGTTTTCCCTATTGGTTGCCATGGCAACCAGACTTTTTAATGGAATTTAAGTTTTTGAACATCTTTGAAAGGGGTCCAACTTTGAAAGGATCATTTCTATAAAGTTTGGTTGCAATTAGCCATGTGGTTTAGGAGGAGATGTTGTTTGAAAAGTTTGACGCCATTTTTTGAAGGACGCACGATGGACGCAGAGTGATGACAAAAATGGGTCAAAGACAGAAAAGGACGGGTTGCATTTGTATACCAAATATCATGATGCTGTGATGTTACAAAAAAAATTTGCCACTGATCATTAATGTTGAAAATTTAACTAAGTCGGTAAAAAGGATATGGATAAGCAATAGACCTGAAATCGAATCCCATGGTATGGGACCATGTGTCAATGCTGTATGCCAAATATCAAGAGGCTGTGATAAGTAGTTGCTGAGAAAACTGTTACGAAAATTTCCTACCATTGACCATTAATGTCGAAAATTTAACTAAGTCAGTAAACAGGAAGTGGATGAGCGACAGAGCTGATATCGAATCCCACGGTATGGGACATTGTGTTGATGCTGTATACCAAATACTAAAAGGCTGTGATAAGTAGTTGATGAGAAAACTATTACGAAAATTTCCTACCATTGACCATTAATGTTGAAAATTTAACTAAGTCGATAAACAGGAAGTGGATGAGCGACAGACCTGAAATATCAAGGGGCTGTGATAAGTAGTTGCTGAGAAAACTGTTACAAAAGTTTTTCCCCAGCCTCCCACCGCCAGCCGCCCAACATTCACCATACTATAACCCGGGTTTGCACCAGTGCAACCCTGCCAACAAAGGGGAATAATTCTAAAATTCGGCAAGGCATTTACGGTTCTTGTGCACTGCACACCTACTTAATGAGATCTTTCTACCTACAAAGTTTCATGTTGATACGTCCGATAGTTTTAGAGTTATGTCCCAGACAAAGTTCAAAGTGTAAAAATAAACAAAGGGGAATACTTCAAAAATAAGGCAAGGCCGAGTTACAGTTCTTGTGCACTGCACACCTACTCAATGAGATCTATCTACCAACAAAGTTTCATGTTGATACCTCTTTTCCTTTTTGAGTTATGTCCCGGACAAAGTTCAAAGTGTAAAAATAAACAAAGGGGAATAATTCAAAAAGTAGGCAAGGCAGAGTTACGGTTCTTGTGAACTGCACACTTTCTCAATGAGATCTATCTACCTACGAAGTTTCATGTTGATTCCTTTTGTTGTTTCAAAGTTATGTGCCGGACAAGAAAAGCGGACGGATGGGGCGACTATATGCTCCCCCGAAATTTTTCGGGGAGCATAAAAAATTATTCCATCTTCAGATTGATCTAAGGATGACTACATGCACATTGATCTGTAGTATATATCGCGATGAATTTTTGAAAATCGCTGTGACCGACTGCTTAATGCCCCCCCCCACCTCCTTGATAGTTCTGGCTTAGTGGCTTTTTACCTTACATAACCACAATATCATTGTTTTTGCAAGTTGTAAATATTGATATACTAGGATACATACTGCTATGTTTATTTAAGAAACATTTTTTTAAATTGTCCCATAAATCAGTCTAGAAATCATGGCATGTATGTTTTAGACCTGTTTTGTGTGGGAGAGTAGCTTTAACGGAATTCAATATGACCGAGGTTTGCAAATTGTCTACATGGAAAGTGTTTTAAAGCAACTGTTTCGTTTAATTTAATCCCAATGAATATGAATATCATTAATGAATATCAATTTTCAAAACACAAATGGACATTAATATTAAGTATAGATCTAACTAAATAAGAGAAAAACATACTAAAACAAAACAAACAACATACGAAACAATCGTACCTTCAATTATGCTAACAAATTACAAAAAACAAAGAATTTTCTGCATTAGACATGTAATACTCACCATTTGATGAAATGCAAACAACTCCAAAATTACAAACAGTCGCCTACAGTCTGCTGCAATTGATCTCTAGTTTTCTTCTTTGTGCACTCCATCAGTCCCGGAAAATATAAATTACATTATTCTTTAAATCAAGTCACTAAATAAGTTCACTAAATAAAGAACATGAATTTCTCATCCTACAAATTTGCTTAAGGAAAGTCAGTTGTTCCAGTCAGGTGCCCCCTTGTGCTTAAAATAATGCTTGAAAGGGCACATGATGTCTTCCTGTGCAGGAAAAACTTGAAAATCTCCCTAATTATAATCTTAATAGTATTGGTATGACTGGCAACATAGCAAACAAAACCAAAACAAGAGGGCCATGATGGCCCTGAGGTCGCTCACCTGTATATAGGCCCCCCCCACCCCCGGGCCAATTTTTACCCAAGGGCTTTTATTTGTTTATTTGAACAGACTTGGTAGACACCCATAAGAAGATGTTTCATGCTAAACATCTAAGTTCTAGCTCATTGGATTATTTAAAAGAAGATTTTTAAAGTTTTTACTATACACATATAGTTAAAAACAATGACACCCCTGGGGCAGGGCCAGTTTTGACCCCCAGGCTTTTATTTGAACAAACTTTGTAGATATTTACTTAAAGATGTTTCATGCTTAATATCTAAACTCTAGCTATTTGGGTTTTTTCAAAGAAGATTTTTAAGCTATACACATATAAGGAAAATCAATGACCCCCTGGGCAGGGCCAGTTTTGACCCCAGGGCTTTTATTTGAACATACTTGGTAGACACCCATTAGAACATGTTTCATGCTAAATATCTTAGCTCTAGCTATTTGAGTTCTTTAAAAGAAGATTTTTTAAGTTTTTACTATATGCATATAGGGAAAATCAATGACCCACTGGGGCGGGGCCAATTTTGACCCCAGGGCTTTTATTTGAAGAAACTTGGTAGACACTCATTAGAAGACGTTTCATGCTAAATATCTTAGCTCTAGCTCTTTGGGTTCTTTAAAAGAAAATTTTTAAGTTTTTACTATATGCATATAGGGAAAATCTATGACCCCCTGGGGCGGGTCAATTTTGACCCCAGGGCTTTTATTTGAACAAACTTGGTAGACATTCACTAGAAGATGTTTCATGCCAAATATCTAAGCTCTAGCTCTTATAGTTCTTTAAAAGAAGATTTTTTAAGTTTTTACTATATGCATATAGGGAAAATCAATGACCCCCTGGGGCGGGGCCAATTTTGACCCTAGGGCTTTTATTTGAACAAACTTGGTAGACATTCACTAGAAGATGTTTCATGCCAAATATCTAAGCTCTAGCTCTTACGGTTCTTTAAAAGAAGATTTTTTAAGGTTTTACTATATGCATATAGGGAAAATCAATGACCCCCCCCCGGCAGGGCCAATTTTGACCCCAGGGCTTTTATTTGAACAAACTTGGTAGACATTCACTAGAAGATGTTTCATGCCAAATATCTAAGCTCTAGCTCTTATGGTTCTTTAAAAGAAGATTTTTTTAAGATATTACTATATGCATATAGGGAAAATCAATGACCCCCTGGGCGGGGCCAATTTTGACCCCAGGGCTTTTATTTGAACAAACTTGGTAGACATTCACTAGAAGATGTTTCATGCCAAATATCTAAGCTCTAGCTCTTACGGTTCTTTAAAAGAAGATTTTTTAAGGTTTTACTATATGCATATAGGGAAAATCAATGACCCCCCGGGGCGGGGCCAATTTTGACCCCAGGGCTTTTATTTGAACAAACTTGGTAGACACTCACTAGAAGATGTTTCATGCCAAATATCTTAGCTCTAGCTCTTTGGGTTCTTTAAAAGAAGATTTTTTAAGTTTTTACTATATGCATATAGGGAAAATCAATGACCCGCTGGGGCGGGGCCAATTTTGACCCCAGGGCTTTTATTTGAACAAACTTGGTAGACACCCACTAGAAGATGTTTCATGCCAAATATCTAAGCTCTAGCTCTTAGGGTTGTTTAAAAGAAGATATTTAAAGATTTTTCTTTGGGTTGCCATGGCAACCAGAGTTCTGCATGGAATTAAATTCTTTGAACAATTTTTAAAGGTGACCACCAAAGGAACATTCCTGTGAAGTTTGGATGAAATTGGCTCAGTGGTTAATGAGGAGATGTCATTTAAAGCAAAAGTTTACGGACGGACGACGGACGGACGACGGACGGACGGACGGACGGACGCCGGACGAAAAGCGATCACAAAAGCTCACCCTGTCACTTTCACAAAAGCTCACCCTGTCACTTTGTGACAGGTGAGCTAAAAATGTGTCCATAAGACAATGATGCCACAGAAACTGTATAAGAAAAAGTGTAAAAAATGTGTCCATAAGAAAATGATGCCACAGAGACTGTATAAGAAAAAGTGTAAAAAATGTGTCCATAAGACAATGATGCCACAGAGACTGTATAAGAAAAAGTGTAAAAAAATGTGTCCATAAGACAATGATGCCACAGAAACTGTATAAGAAAAAGTGTAAAAAATGTGTCCATAAGACAATGATGCCACAGAGACTGTATAAGAAAAAGTGTAAAAAATGTGTCCATAAGACAATGATGCCACAAAGACTAAATAAGAAAAAGACTAAAAAAATGTTTCCATAAGACAATGCTGCCACAAAGACTGTATATTAAAATTTTAAAAAAAATGTGTCGATGAGACAATGATGCCACAAAGATGGTATAAGAAAAAGTGGACAAAATGTGTCTATAAGACAATTATGCCACAGATACTGTATAAGAAAAAGTGCAAACAAAATGACTTTAACACATGTAATCTTGCATTTCATACCATATGTTTTTCTCATTTCAATTATCTTTAATTTATCATAGTAGTGTATATGGATGTACAACATTATTCAAAAAGCTAAATGATGTCAAGCTCGGCATAGTACATCTTATCTAGCTACTCCCATGCTAGTGAAATTTCCAGCACATGTAAAACAAGTGGAAACATTATTCTGTCAACAAGAAATATATTTGAGACCAAACTAAAGTTGTTTAAAGAATTATTTTGTTAGCAAAATTAATGGACTTGAATTTGAACAAAAAAAAAATGTTAATTTATTATTGGTGCTCATAGAATAACAAAATAAACTGGACTATATATTGGTGCTGTTATTTTGATAAAGTGCAAACTTTTAAATTGCTTTTGTTAAAACATAGTATGAGTAATTAACAGCAAAACAAAAACGTAAAACAGAGTAAAACAAAACAGGAGGGCCATGATGGCCCTGAGGTTGCTCACCTGTATATAGGCCCCCGTAGCGGGGCCAGTTTGAACCTCAGGGCTTTTATTTGAACAAACTTGGAAGACACCCATCAGAAGATGTTTCATGATGTTAAGTTTTTACTACACACATATAATGAAAAACAATGATTCTTCCCCCCCCCCAGCAGGGCCAATTATAACCCAAGGGCTTTTATTTGAACAAACTTGTTGGACACCCATGAGAAGATGTTTCATGCTAAACATCAAAGCTCTAACTCATTAGGTTTTTTAAAAGAAGATTTTTTAAGTTTTTACTATACACATATAGTTAAAAACAAGGACACCCCTGGGGCGGGGCCAGTTTTGACCCAAGGGCTTTTATTTACTAGAAGATATTTCATGCTTAATATCCAAACTCTAGCTATTTGGGTTTTTTCAAAGAAAATTTTTAAGTTTTTACTATACACATATAAGGAAAATCAATGACCCCTGGGGCGGGGCCAATTTTGACCCCAGGGCTTTTATTTCAACAAACTAGAAGATGTTTCATGCTTAATATCTAAACTCTATCTATTTGTTTTTTTTTCAAAGAAGATTTTTTAAGTTTTTGCTATACACATATAAGGAAAATCAATGACCCCTGGGGCAGGGCTAATTTTGACCCCTGGGCTTTTATTTGAACAAACTTAGTAGACACCCATTAGAACATGTTTCATGCTAAATATCTTAGCTCTAGCTTTTTGAGTTCTTTAAAAGAAGATTTTTAAGTTTTTACTATTTGCATATAGGGAAAATCAATGACCCCTGGGGCGGGGCCAAATTTGACCCCAGGTCTTTTATTTGAACAAATTTGGTAGACACTCATTAGAAGATGTTTCATGCTAAATATCTAAGCTCTAGCTCTTTGGGTTTTTTAGAAGAGAATTTTTTAAGTTTTTACTATATGCATATAGGGAAAATCAATGACCCCCTGGGGTGGGGCCAATTTTGACCCCAGGGCTTTTATTTGAAAAAAACTTGGTAGACACTCACTAGAAGATGTTTCATGCTAAATATCTAAGCTCTAGGTCTTAGGGTTTTTTAAAAGAAGATAATTATAATTTAAAGTTTTTTCTTTCAGTTCATGGCAACCAGAGTTCTGCATGGAATTAAATTCATTGAACAATCATTTAAAGTAAAAGTTTACGGATAGACGCCGGACGGACGACGGACGAAAAGCGATCACAAAAGCTAACCCTGTCACTTTGTAACAGGTGAGCTAAAAAGAATTTAAACAGAAATGCCAGCTCGCTCGACTCTTTTTTTTCCTTAGTTGTGAAAATTGGTAAAGTCTTATGTCCAATATTTATATTTATCAATCTAAGAGTGCTAAGTCAATTTTTGACCTTCAATTGTGACCTTGACCTTAAGCCGGCAAAAGGGCAACATGGGTTCTGCACATTACCATGTTGAGGTGAAAATTTGAGCCAAGAGTGAAGAAAATCTTTCAATAAGTGTGGGACTTACAGAGCGGACACGACATACTCTCTAATATTTGATTATTTGATATTTGACCTTCAATTGTGACGTTTACCTTGAGCTGACACACCGGCAACATGGGTTCTGCACATCCCCTTGTTGAGGTGAACATTTGAGCCAAGTTTGAAGAAAATCTTTCAATTAGTGTAGGACTTACAGAGCTGACACGACATATTGTCTAATATTTGATTGTTTGATATTTTACCTTCAATTGTGACCTTGACCTTGAGCTGACACATGGGTAACATGGGTTCTGCACATTCCCTTGTTGAGGTGAACAATTGAGCCAAGTTTGAAGAAAATCCTTCAATTGGAATAGGATTTATAAAGCAGACACGATAATGGAGACGGACGGACGGACGTGACAAAGCAAATCCATTTTACCCCCCCCCCCCATTTTGTGGTGGGGTATAATAAATTTGTATAAACTAATCTAAGACAGTGCAATGCTTAAAGATAATAATATATTTGAGACAGAGTTATGGATCTTGCTAATAATTCATGGTGTGGGTGATGATGAGGGAGACACATTTTTTAGCTCCGGTGACCTAGTTTCACATGCGATTTCGAACTCATCCGAGCAATTACCTAGACAAGCATCCTGACCAAGTTTGATGATAATTGAGTAAAAAATGTGACCACTAGAATGTTAACAAGGTTTTTACATATTTGGGCGGTGTGACCTAGTTTTTCATCCAAGATGACCCATGTTCGAACTTAGCTTAGAAACCATCAACACAAACTTTCAGACCAATTTACAGGATATTTGGATCACAACAGTAGCCACTAGAGTGTTAACAAGATTTTTCTATTTTTAGCTCCTGTGACCTAGTATTTCATCCGAGATGACCCATGTTCGATTTAATCCCAGCAATGACCTAGACAAGTTTCCTGACCAAGTTTGATGACAATTGAGTCAAAATTGTGACCACTAGAGTGTTAACAAGATTTTTCTATTTTTAGCTCCGGTGACCTACTTTTTCATCCGAGATGACCCATGTTCAAACTCATCCGAGCTATCACCTAGACAAACATCCTGACCAAGTTTGATGATGATTGAGGCAAAAATGTGACCTCTAGAGTGTTAACAAGGTTTTTCTATTTTTAGCTCTTGTGACCTAGTTTTTCATCCGAGATGACCCATGTTCGAACTCATCCGAGCTATCAACTAGATAAGCATCCTAACTAAGTTTGATGATGATTGAGGCAAAAATGTGACCGCTAGAGTGTTAACAACTAAATGTGAACGGACGACGGACAATCATCGATCCTAAAAGCTCACCCTGAGCATGCTCAGGTGAGCTAATAAATCATAAATTATACAGTAAAGGAAAATCATAGAACTTATGAGAAAATGTGACGGGAAGGCGTGACATACAATGTAAGTCAGACCAAAAACTTATAATAACCATTGTTACATACAGCAATTTTAACCTGATGTTCTTCATTGACAGGTTGAGAATTTTTAAACAATGGAATTTATGGCCTTCCTACATATGGTTTAATAACCTTGCCCTTTCAGTAGAAGTCAAAGGGCAAACAAAAAATACATTGACCTTAGTCCATAGATCTGCATTTCTAAGTATATGACCTTGGCTTTTGAACAACAATTCTGAAAACCAATGTAATATTAAAAATGTTGAAATTTTATACATTATTTGATGACTCTTTTATATAAACAAAATTGGACAGACACATTGCCTTTTAGAAAGAAATCATATCTAATGCAAGCAGCTTCAACAACTAAGGAAATAAGATATATATATAACAAACAAAAACTTTAATCAGAAATGTGACTGCAAACACTAGTTTAAGACAACTGCTATGCTAAACAAGAACTGCCCATAGAGCAGACTCAACTATTTTTCCCAGTGTTTGATACCATACTGCACCATTTTCTAAGATCATCTTGACTTTTGACTTGACTTAAAATGGGCATGGCTGTCAGAACTGATATGCATTAACAAATATCATGTTTAAGTGTCTTAAATGAAGTTATTACCTATAAAAAAAATATGACCTTGACCTTTTTCCTTCTGATCTAAAATAACTATGATTAATACCAAGGCACATTTTCATAAAAACTTCCTTGATCAATGTACTATCATTGAGTGACCTGATTTATTATTTGTTATGAGAGGACCAAGTGACCATGACCTTTGACTAAAAAATAGGTGTGGCAGGTAAAACTTAACATGATGCATCCAAATATAAAGTAACAATTTCAGCTCTATCACTACTGAAGTTAAAGACCTTAAACGAAACCTTAACAGGGATATACATGTATTGACCTTTTGACATTTTTACCTAACTAGAACGCCGTGACTTGGATGTGTCGCCTTGTGAACAATATAGTTTAGGAGAAATGGCAAGGACAAAAATGAAATATGAAAATTAACAAAGGGCAATAACTCAAAAAATAAGAAATGCAGAGCAGCAGTTACTGTGCACTGCACTTTTTATTAATAAGATCTATCATCCTTTGAAGTTTCAAGCCTATAGCTTTTATAATTTAGGAGAAATGGCCTGGACAAAAATAAAGTATGAAATTTACAAAGGGTAATAACTCAAAAAATAAGAAATGCAGAGTACCAGTTCTTGAGCACTGCACTTCTTCTTACTGAGATCTATCATCCTATGAAGTTTCTTGTCCATAGCTTTTATACTTTAGGAGAAATGGTCTGGACAAAAATAAAGTAAGAAAATTAACAAAGGCAATAACTCAAAAAATAAGAAATGCAGAGTATCAGTTCTTGTGTACTGCACTTTTTCTTAATGAGATCTATCATCCTATGAAGTTTCAAGTCCATAGCTTTTATACTTTAGGAGAAATGGCCCGGACAAAAATAAAGTATGAAAATTAACAAAGGCCAATAACTTATAAAAATAAGAAATGCAGAGTACCTGTTCTTGAGCACTGCACGTCTTCTTAATGAGATCTATCATCCTATGAAGTTTCATGTTCATAGCTTTTATACTTTAGGAGAAATGGCCTGGACAAAAATAAAGTATGAAAATTAACAAAGGGCAATAACTCAAAAAATAAGAAATGCAGAGCAGCAGTTCGTAAGCACTGCACTTCTTCTTAATGAGATCTATCATCCTATGAGGTTTCAAGTCCATAGCTTTTATACTTTAGGAGAAATGGCCCGGATAAAAATAAAGTATGAAAATTAACAAAGGGCAATAACTCAAAAATTAAGAAGTGCAGCGTACCGGTTCTTGTGCACTGCACTTCGAGTCATTATAAGAAGCATGCATATCAAGTTTGAAGTCAATCCGACTTATAATGACTGACTTATGCTCCGGACAAGCTTAAAGGGATGAAGACGCCTACACCGCCGACAAAAGTAACCCCTTTTTCAAGGCGACACAAAAATGGGCATAATGTGACAGATGCCCAAAAATAAGTATGGGCAAAGGCTAATCCAATCAGCATAGATCTACATTTAAAAGTTGAAACTCATAGGTCTATGCTTTCTGATTAAATTAGTAAAATGACCAGATTTACGATTGATTTGTTAAAAAAGGCCCAAGCCACCTTCATTTTTGACCTTTTTTAGCTGAAAATGGTTGGGGAAGGTAGAACTTTTAAGCTGAAAATGGGTGCAGCAGGTAGAACTCATATAAGTGAATCGGAATACTTAGTTTCAATGTGAACCTTTGTTTACATTGAAGTGAATGACCATAAACAGAATCTTAACCAGAAAAGTTAACCAACGACGGCACTACTGAGTGGGTCGTGAAATAGCTCCACCTTTTGTTTGAAAAATGGAGCTAAAACAGCTGAAAGTAAAAGCATCAAGTAAAAACATACATAACATACATAGCAACAAACAAAATAAAGGAATGCATTCTGCTCTGTTCACTCACCAGGGATATCTTACTTAAAAAAGAAAGAAAGGTGTGTAATTGAATTTGGTTCTTTATAGCGTATGACCAAAGACTGTATATACCGCAAAGCCATTCTCCCTACCAATGGTCAAAGTGATTCATGGACAGTTCCTTATGGAAAACAGGCAAGCACATTGTCGGATAACCACGGCCAAACAATTAACATTTATCAGCCTTGGGTTTTTTAGCCGATAATTAGTTGAATAGAGGTGTGTGAGGACAGCTATTTCATTGTTAATATAAAGCTGCATGCCTCCAGATGAGCTTAAAGGAACTCCACTGAGGTTTATAAGCCTAAAAACATGAAATTTTATTTTTTCACATAGATAAACATGAGCACTTAAACATAAATATTAATAAAATATAACCAAGAAATAAAGAAGAAATACATTGAAAATCATATGTTTGTGCTATTCTCAGTCTGATTGGAGTGAAATTTTGGGTCATTTTTCTCTATTATAATAATTATTCTGGAAAAACGGAGCAAGCTAATGATCTGAAATTTGGCACATAAGTTATTAGTACAGATCTACATCAAATGGAGAAATTAATATAAATCTCAAAAAATTATTTCCAGTCAAAAAAAACTCAGTGGAGTCCCTTTAAGTATTTTGAGAAAATTTAACTTGAGAAAAATATACTAAAATTTTAAGAAAAGTAAAAAGATTTAAGAGTTAAGTAATAATTTACATGTTATAATTATGTGATTAAGGACTGATTTTGCAGTATTTATCACCATATTTCTACTGCGTTACTAACGCAATAAGGGCTATTTTTATTGCTTATTTAACCTCTTTTTGGTAATTTACATTGATTTCAAGTGTTGTTTGAAATGTGTAAATTATTTTCTTTGTTCACTTCACAATATTTCACATTTAAATATATTTTTAAAATTTTCATGAAAATTGGCATGAATCTGGAGGCATGCTGCTTTAGAATCATGAAAGTTTATTTTCAACTCACTTCATGTGACTAAAATACTTCTAAAAATCACTTAGGCCTATTTTTGCAAGCAGCAATAGGCCTTTTATTGTGTAATGTAATCAAAATGTTATTTAGAAGTGTATAAATCTGTCTGCAGTTTGCATAATTATGGTTTTGAACTTTGTGGAAAAGAATAGTCAACTTGGCAGCAAAGGCCAAAAAATGGGAAAATGTAAAAGTGGACCAGTGGCCTTTGTTTAGGGGATATCATTATGTCTTATGAGCATTTTTAAACACCCCTCATATACATGTTGTTTTTTGTAGCCAGTTACACAAAAAGTATTTGACCTAGGGTCATGAAACTTTACAGGAATGTTGATCAGCATGTAGTTTTGCACCTGGGTATATGCATGTGGATTTATTCAGTATTTGTAGAGTTATTGCCCTTGACTTAGTAAAAATTGGCAATTTTTAACTTGCGTTGCACATGGCTCAAAAAGTATTCGACTTAGTCATGAAACTTTTCAGAAATGTTGCTCAGCAAGTGAAATTGTGCACCTGGGGTTTTGCTTGTGTAATATTCTGTTTTGTCAAAATTATTGCCCTTGACTTAGTAAAAATTACAATTTTTAATTTGTGTCGCACATAGCTCAAAAAGTATTTTACCTAGGGTCATGAAACTTTACCGGAATGTTACTCTGTATGTTTAGTTGTGCATCTTTTTTTTGCTTGTGGATTTATCCAATATTTCTAGAGTTATTGCCCTTGAAGTTGTGAATTTTTTTGAAATTTTCAACTTGGGTCATATGTAGCTCATAAAGGAATTGACCTTAAATCATGAAACTTCACGGAAATGTTGGTTGGCATGTGTAGTAATGTGCAACTGGGTGTTTGATTGTGAATTTATACAGCATTTGAAAAATTCTTTCCCTTCACATAGCAAATGATTTTCAGTTTTCAACTTGTGTCATGCGTAGCCCAAAAAATATTTGACCTCGAGTTATAAGATTGACAAAACAAAATTTAATGATTAATATAATGTCTGCAGTCTATGAAATTTGAAATGTTAAGAATATAATTTATGTAACAAAAGACATTAATCCATTACTTTTGAAGATAATATTCTGTTTGAATAAAATATTTTTCTAACCTAAAATGTTTTGTTGATGTTACTTTTTCAGTAAGAAAATCTTCCACATTAAAAAATTAATTTATTGAAATTAAAATCAAACCTAAAATATTACTGTTCAACTAAATAAATGTTTTTGATCTGTTATATTAAACAATAATTTTTTGGTAAATTTGAGTTTTTCTTAAAACATATGTAAATCTTCCAGAATTTATGAAATGGGTAATTTAAAGTACAGTACTAATACCAACTTCACAATACGTTTCACACTGTGTGTGAGTCTGTTTTAATGTCTAAAGTCATTGAATGTATTGTTTAACAAGTAATTCTAACATTTGTATTGAGGTGTGACAGATAGCCATTAGATCTTTCATGATAAATATCTGAGCTTTAACTCTTTGGGATTCTTAGAAGAGGATTTTTAAAGTTCTTACTATACAGTCATATAGGAAAAAACAATGACCCCCATTTATGTCCTGTTTGGGCCCAAAACACGTTTTCATTTGAGAAATGTTTTTAGAAAAAATGATCACTTTTTTTTTCAGCGCCAGCCCCTATCAGAGAATTACATCAGGAGATGTGCCTGCTTCTGTTTTGGGGTTTAAAGCCTCGTCGCTAAGAAGATTTTAGTTGTTCAGAAGGAAACGTATAACCAACACTGAAAAGCCTTTGCCTCTATCTCAATCTATTGAGAATTCGCAGCATTTTGAAATCAGTTTCGATGGGAAAAATGCAAAATAGTGATTTTTGGCAATTTAAAGATGTCCCCTTGTTGCCATGGTAACAGGAAATGTAAAATTGAGCATGCTGTTACAAAGGTAATGGTGCAGTCAAGTTATATTGAAGCATCTTATATAGTTTCATAGCAATCTGAACTTGTAGCAGGAGGTTTTCAGTGAAAACAGTCATTTTTCACGAAATGCTTATGCAGTTATGGATTAAGAAAGAAAAAAATTTGCTTAACAGCTGGCCGTATACCTGAAGTTATATGAAATCAACTAGGGTTGAAAAGCCTGAAAATATCAATTGGAATTGCTAACATAGATCAAGTGAGGAATATGCAAAAGATAATCAAGAAATATGATCAGAAATAAACCCAATTCTTAGTTTGATGTCAGTGAAAGAAATAATAATTCTGGAAAAATGGAACAAGAGAATGATCTTAAATTTTTCAGAAAAACTGATTGGCTGATATAGATCTACAATGCTTCTTAAGTCCTATATTGTTACTGAAGTTTTACTAATTTTCTACACCTTTGCAATAGATGTACTAGGCTAATGAGTTATACTTTTGCACCTTTTAGCACAACGGCAAAAGTTCTCCAAGAAGCTATACTGTTACGTACACACACTTGATGTAGACATCACTTCAACCTTCATCACCTAATCAGCATTCCATGCTATTTACTTTTCAACCAACAGACATTAGAAAGAAGACACACAGAAAGATAAACCAAAAACAGAAATCAACATTACTATGCAATCTTTTGAAAATCTACATATGAGCCAAGTTTGTAAACATAATCCTTCGTCAAGAGTGGATACCAAATTATCTGCCATTTGGCACAGGTGAAGCATGGTTTCTTCACAGTCTTGTTGTGGTGAGCATTTGAGTAAAGTTTTAACAAAATACTTCAAGGGATGTAGCATTTTTAGTTCCAACACAAAATTGTCAGACTGTCCTTTAAGGGTTACACTGATCTTTAGATAGCACAGCAGCACTATGTATTCTGCAAATCACCTTGTTGAGCTGAGCATTTGAGCTTAAAGAAAATCTTTCAAGGGCCTTGGGTAAAGAATTTAGAGTTGACAATCTGATACTTGACCTTCAATGGTGACCTTGACCTTGGATGGCAGCCAGAACATGATATTTTCCAGCTGCCTTATTGAGATAAACATAAAACCTTTTTGATAGGTATGGGATTAAAACAGTAAAGACATTTGACCTTCAAGAGTGACCTTGACATTGAGCTAGCAATGTAGCAGGATGTGTTCTACACATTGCTTTGTTGTGGTGAACTTTTGAGTTGAAAGAACATCATTTAAGTGCCTGAAGTTGTACTTTAACCTTGAGCCAGGCTGTTGGAACAGCAGCAGTCAAATTTTGTACAAATCAACTCTTTTCAAATTGTAATGAGCTTCCATCACTGATCATTCCTACAGTTCCATCTCTCATTATTCCTACAGTAAACATTCTACAGTGATGATATAGTTTTTCAGTTAATATTTTATAATAACTAAAGTCTCAGTTTCCAATTGACAAAAGTAACCATAATATACCTTTATAACTGAGATTGAAACAAACCATACATAAAAGTTAAATTTAGTATACCTTTGTTAGTTAGGCTGTGACGAAAATTTATACAAGTTCATACTAACTTTTTAATTTCAAGACACTCATTTGCAACTTTAAAACATTATAGTTTGAAAATGTGAACGAATAAGGAATTTTATGTTCGAATATTCATTTTCCATATTCGAATATATTCCAATATTCATTTTTACAACATTTGTTCCAATTTTTCTCTTTGATGTATATGTATCCGTTATTGATTGCGTCCAATACTATACTACTTTAATATGTTTGGAAAAATTGACGATTAAAAATACCTTTATTAAGTCAATTTTTTTTTATTTTATATTTTGGAAATTGACATAGATGTTAACTTTTGAAATAAATTCATAATTTGATTGCCTTTTGTTCAGTTAATTTGACTGCTGATCATTTGTCTTATTAACGGGATCAGGTAACTCACATGACTTGATTGTCCACCTCTCTTAGCCCCAATAATACATAATTATATTTTATAATTTTATTTATTTATAATTCTATATAAGGTTTAAAATACTCTTCAGATAAATTTAGCTTAAACGGCAATAAATCGCAGCTAATTCTAAATATTATATTCTGACGTCTTAATTTCTTCCCGATGCTTTACTAAAATATATTCTGACGCGATTATAATATTAGACAATATATTCTTCCCATGCAAATTAATTTATATAAAACGTGGTTAACAATGAAGAATAAAATGTAGCCAGAACTCGCTCACATACCACAGTGCAGCTTTTATTGATCAATCTTAGAACCCGTAACATATATATTTCAAGAATAATTGGCCAATTAAAATCGTTAACACGCATCACTCAAACGCAATACTACAAGTGAACCCACCCATGCGTCAAGTACAGGGTAATTGGATTTAAGTTCCTGGACTCTTAATGGAAATCTTGAAAGTAATTACCACAAAAAGAAGACGAATATATATCGAAATATTCAAATTCCTATCCGTTTCAATGTACTCGGAATATGGTAACATATAAACTTTGTTTGTAAGCACATTAATCCTTAAATATGTTATGACAGCAATTTTCTCAATGTCATCAAGCAACCTTATAAGCAAACTTTTAAAATAAAAAGTAGTTAATTACTTAATCAAAACACAAGCAGAATTCATTAGAATTTAGAATCTATTATAATTATCATATTGTGTATCCACTTCTTTTTGATGTACCTCGTACACCTTTATAGGCAATCTATTTGTTCTCTGGTTTTACTTTACCAGATTTTTCAACAGAAAAGCATGCAGAGTAACCCAGATTCTAAACAACCCAGATTCTGAACAAGTTTTCTATGTTTTTTTATATTATTGTATAGCCAACTTTAGGCTGTGTTTTTCATTGCCTTTATCTGTTTTTTTGTGTGTGGACACTGTAGATGCATTTAATGTAGGGCCGGGAATTATATTTGAATATTCGAAACACCACCGAATATTCGAACATTGAAAAACGAATAGAAATATTAAAAAAAAAGAATACTTTTTTTGTTATTACTTTCAAATTTCAATTAAGATCGTAAATCAAACCATTGACCTTTAATTGATCAGGTGTTCACACGTTTGTATGAAGCGTGTGAGGTATTATCGCCAATTAACTGTGAAAACTTTCGGGTCTTGTTGATCAAAAGAGCACACGTTTCACAGTTTGCAATTTACCTGTTTAACAGATTATATTGTAATTCTTTCCGATTTTAATTATCTTAATTATTGTTTTCTGCGTTATAATCTTTCCGATTAATCAATAATTGTCTTAAATTTTGTGAAGACGTAAAAATCGACACCAGTAATCCGTGCTTTATGATAGTATGGTCAGTGTCTATATTCCGTCAGAATATATTTATTCCGTATGTGATATTTACTGCGTTATAGCTAAATTTATTTGAAGAATATTTTAAATCTTATCTAAAATTATAAATTTAAAAATCTATTTAATTCAAGTTAAGTTTCAATATAAATTATGTGTTTTGGGGGAATTGGTTCAGGATAAAATATACATCTGTCTAAAATATAAAAAGACTGCCCCACTCTTATAGTCAAATACTTGAACTACCGGAATATAAATTCTATTTAACATCTTGTTACTTGTATTTTCTTTATGCAAATATTTACATTTAATTCTATTAATCAAAACCACAAAAATGCATTGAAATAAACATTACAAAATATGGACTGATCACAGAGCCAGACCCTATTTTGGCACCAGTGCTTAGAAGGTAATATTATAAACTTGAGTAAACTTGGTACAAACAGCCAGGATAAAGATTCTCATTAATTTCTAAAGATGGGGGTGGGAGGATGGGGGGCAGGGCTGTAGGATTGAGGATGGGCAGAACATAATCTCTAGTAGAGTGCAATATGCACAGAAAAACACACAAGCAGATGTGCTCACATTAAACTGCAACATTTTCAATCCGTGGAAACATCTCCACCCCACGCACACAGATGCCCACATTGAATAAAATGGCCTCCAATAAAGAGGCCCAACATAGAAAATAAGTTAAGTCTGTAAATTTGTATATTAATCACTTAATAATATCTATTATACTAGATAACATCAGTCTCAATCTAAAGGAACACTCACCACAACAAAAATGAGGTTTTGACTATGAGATGGGACTGAAATAATTTTTTCTTGATTGATTATTACTCCACTTGTATGTAGACACCTAACCCTTATACTAATTAAAGGTATCTGCAAAAATTTCAGATCATTTAGCTCCCTTCTTATTTTATCACCAGAATAATTAATATAATTAGTGAAAATGACCCAAAATGAAAGCGTCAAATCGGACTTGAGATATCCTAGCAACAACCATCCTGCGATAATTCAAATGTATTTCTTGTATATCTTCTTGTATACATTCTTATTCTATACTGTTCTGTTTTAAGTGGCTCGGATGGTTTTATCTATGTAAAAATTTTAAGAGTTTTATGTTTTTAGGCTTAGTAAAGCCTCAGTGGAGTTGCGCGTATTAAGTCCCCGAGCAGAGTAGATGTGTCGTGAGAATTAATAGCATCATACAATTTACTGGAGATAATCTAGTAAGTTTTGTTGGGACGTTATTATGAGCTTAATCCGCGAGACTGCTAGGCAGTCAAAAAATTAATGACACGTGATGGTTCGATAGCTTGTGGTTGATTTCGTGTGAGTAAGCAGTTGGCTCAGAAAACAGCAACAACACAAGAACATGAATCCACACACAAAACTACATTCCCTTCAACCCGGCAACAACCACAAAAGAGATGGGCAGGGAACCTTAATAACAAGAGCTCAATACCGGAAAAATAATAAGCGTTAGGCTACGTTTTCATACTTTGAAAGTAATGCGACGTGGCATAATTTTTGTTTATCAAAAGCTTTGAATACAGTAACCTGCCTACACACAATTTAAATTATGATGATGACAAGAGATGCTAACAAAGCGCACTCATTCAAGGGACTTTTGAAAAATATCTAATGATATGCAAATTTTAACCATACCCAGTAATTATGCTGACTGGAGCTTGCAAGAGCACCAAAAACCAAACACCAAAGGTCTATATAAATATACACCGTAGCAAGAGCATGGTCAAAAGTTCCATCTTAACGACGACTGGCAGGTCTTCTCCTCGTCTCACATTGGCAGAAGGCATCAGCAAACCATCACGTGTGATCTGGAGACTTATAAGGTTCTGGTGGGGCAAAAAAAAATGCCCCTAAAAACTATTTATCTCATGTTCATTTCTTGGTCTATATCTTCTATCATATGTCCGTCCTTATTTTTATATTTATTTGTATTAGTTCTTGTGTTTGAGTGGGGGATCTGCACGGGGGGGGGAAGGTTTGGATGCCAGAACGCTCATCAACAATATGACCAAGAAAAACACAAGAAAGTGTTACATCCAGCTGCAAACCTTTTAAGTCCCGAGGCTACATGCAGAGGGTCATTGAAAAAAAATCCCATTAAAAGGCGTCACACATAGAAAATAAAATACAGTCACCGTCATGGTTTTATATATATCTAACATACAGCAATATGTTAGATAGGAGCTAAACAATCTCAAGAAAACAAACATTATTTGTGATGACATAGCATCAGGAACACAGTTACTTGAGGAAACCATTTACTGCAGACAATCTAGAAATAGGCTGATGTCCAAATAATGACTAACTAACACTTACCACTTCATCTTGTCGTATTCTTGTTATTTGTGAAAGGTGCCGGGTACCCGGTCGGGGACGAAATGGCCGTGCACACCTCAAAAGACAGCAAACAATTACAAATCAAGGTGCGTAGACCCTGGAGTGGCCCTGGAATCGAGCACCATGCCCGTATTTTATGTGGCAACTCTGAAGCATCTGTGCTGCCGTCTGGGCCACAATTTAAAGGCCAAGCGGCGCCATTGTTATGGTGCACACACAGGAAACTCTGGCCTCAACCACCAGATAGATGTCTCCCAGTGGTATACAATACATTTCAAAGCTCGATAAGCGTCTACCTGAAGATTTTGAAGCGATAATTTGCACTTAATACATATTATTAAGGGAAAAAATACAATACCCCCTCTTGGCGAGGGCAAATTTTTGCCCAGGCGCTGTAATTATATATGACACAACTTATAGGTAGCTAGAAGATAAATATATATGCTTCAATATCTAACTCTACTCTTGGTGTCTTTTAACAGAAGATATTTTATATTCCATTACTCATATAATATAAGGAAAATCAAATGATCCCCTGGGTGACCAGGCGACTGGGGCCCCAGAGTGCTAACCCTTGCCGCGCGCTTATTTGAACAAAAATGTAGACACCCATTGGAAGATGTTTCATGCCTCAATATCTTAGCTCTAGCTCTAAAAGGTTTTTAAAGAAGATTTTTATGAGAGTTTTACTACTTATACATAAAGGGAAAACATCTAATGACCCCTCTTGGGGTGTGGGTTACAATTTTGCACCCAGGATCTTTTATTGATCTATCCATCTAGAGAGTATGTTTCATGCTAATAGCTAATCTTAGCTATTGGAGTTTTTTAAAAGAAGATTTTTAAGTTAAAGTAAAAGTTTTAATGATCCAGCTGATCTGACGATGCGAACAAGACAAGAAGAACGATCACAAAAGACTCACCATGTCACTTTGTGGACAGGTGAGCTGAAAAATGAATGCGACATAAATCTGCTCAGCCTCTTTAACCTAAGGCCTACATACCCACAAAGAGATAAGAGCAGAAATTATATTAGAAAGAGGCTGTCACCTGTCACGCGCCACAGCGAGCCACATGTTGACTATAACAGCAGTGCATTGACAGTAATTATAGAGGCATTATACTGCAAGACAGCTTGATATGCATGGACCCACTCCTTTAACAAATAAAGTTATGATAGTGAATAATACTTTGGTTAGAATGTATCAAACACCAATTAAATTATAGTAATGGGACTTTGAAATATCTGCATGGTGGTATGCTAACTTCAACTCATAAGGGTTATGAGGTAGCTAATGCCGATAACCCGACCGCCTTAAGGACAATGATTAGCTCTCCTTATTCTGAAATAGTTGAGCTAGAAAGAAAGATCTATCCTAACAATGAACCTTACTACAAAAAAATAATTCAGAACAAATTATGTAACATTTACAGTACAACAATATGGTCACACTAAGAGAGACTCACATCTTAAGTGAGAGCTGCAGATCATGTGATGCAGAATCATCAGAAACACTATATCTGGAAGACAATACTACATATACGTCTCAAAACACTACAATATAATATATAAGGTAGAGCAATAAATGCATCTTATACCATTTTTATTACAGTTCATTTCTTTTTTTATCTTAGAATATTATTTTATTACCTTCAATTCTAATCTTTACTTTCTAGAGCGGGAAGGAGGGTGTAGGTTTGGATGACAGACAGCGTCAAATGAAGAAAAACACAAGAAATGTGTCACATCCATGCTGCAACCTATTCAATCTCAGGAAACAACCAACAGGGCAGTAGGGGCTTGTGCGAAAACAAAGTATTCCCATAAATGGGTCGTCAACAACACTAAATGCAGTACAGTATGTGTTTATGGAAATACATCTCTAATAAAGAGACTCATCTTAACTAACAAAATTCGGGGATGACACGCGCCACAGTAAAACACACTTTCTTTATGCACAGACAATTTCACCTGGAGACAATCAAGAGTTGATGGGACAATCTTTAACCGGCTTTAGGCAAATTGCTACAATTCATTTTTATGGTAGGACTTGATGCAGACGGCTTGCCATGGAGCAGTGGCTTAGAGACAACTAGCAACAATACGACACAAACAAATCACACGCAAACTGCTCACCTTCACACCCCCAGGAACACACCTCAACTATCCCCTCATAGGCGACAATAGAACAGATGACTGACTGCCTAGTATTGACAGCGGGCGCCATCTGGTCAAACTATTCTCAGTGCTGACATCAACAAAGAGATGTACAAAAACAACAACGTATCAATAATATATCACATTCAAGCCTCAGCAGCAACTTTTGTATTCAATGCACAGCATCACAAAGAATGATGATAAAATTTGTGCCAGAGACTACTAGGAGTGGGCGAATGGACAGACATACAGAGGGATGCATGAACAGACATATAGACACAAAGCTGTGTCTGTATGCTCTCCCTTTAGAGAGTAAAGAAACAGTATTGCAACCATCAAATGAGATCTATCTACCTACAAAGTGTATCTTTGATACATTGTTATGTCCCAGACAGACATACATACAGAGTGATGGATGAACAGACAAACAGACAAAGCATTGACTATTATGCTCTCCATTTGGGAAACAAAGAAACAGATAAATTAATTATACATACTTCAATACAACAATATGTTAGATACAATGGATTTGTGCTGTAAAAGCATCAGCAGCACACTAATATATGGAGACATTTTACATGAGACAATGAAAAATACACAATTATTCATTCAATCAACTCTACAGTTTAGTTGTAAGACAAAGGTCATGCAAATGACACACCATCTGAATTAGATGATCTTTAAACTTTTTCTTTTTTTTTCAATTATTTCTCAATTATTACCTTCATTTATGAAGTTTATTTTTATACACCTTACCCCACCACATTTCACCCTCTGTCAGTTTCTGTTATTAATTTTAACATTTAAATTATTTTTTGGAGAATTTATACAGAATTAAGCAGTCACTTATTTTGTAGGACAAAAAGCTTCAGGACAATGGCTGAAATGTAAGCGACTTGTTGTCAAAAACACCAATGCTTTCTTTTAAAGTCACTGGTTGCTCAAGATGTCAATGCTTGACATAAAGTAAATGGTTGCCAAAGAATCTCAATGATTCCTATCGAACTCAATGTCCAACACTGACCTAAAAGTTTTAGAAAAAAGGTCTTGCCAATGACAAATCATCTAAATTAGATTATCTTTACATTTTCTTTAAATTTTGTTTTATTTATTTCTCAATCATAAATTAATACCTCTATTTATTATTTTATTTTATCTTTACACCCCACCCCCTTTCTTTCGGTCTGCTTCAATTTTATCTTATTTCTGTTATTCTTCATTAAGATCTTAATTTTTTCTTTAAACTCATAAAGGAGCATATTATCACAGCCACTTTTGTTTGTAAGGACCAAAACGGCCTTCACGACACAATGGACTCGCAATGACAGCCATGAGGTTATCAAATATAACCAATGGTTATTTGGTGCAAGTCATTCTCTTGCATTGGATGCAATGCCTGACAAGAAGTAAACAGTTGCCAAGGACCAAGTTGCACACTGATCTGCAAGTTTTCAGAAAAAGGTCTAGCCAATGACAAACCATCTAAATTAGATGATCTTTACATTTTGTTTTATTTATTTTTCAAGTATCAATTATTACCTTATTTTATTTTTTATTTTATTTTTACACCCCACCCCCCCTATCTCTCTCTCTGTCTGCTTCAATTTTATTTTTATTTCTGTTATTCTTATTAACATTTAAAAAAAAATTATTTGAAATTTATTAAAGGACTTAATAGCAAGCCACTTATTTTGTAGGACACAAGAGGCTTCAAGCGACTTATGTCTGCCATGCTAGCCATGGTTGTCAAAGAAACAAATGGTTCTTTGTGAAGTCACTGGTTGCATTGGGTGTCAATGCTTGACAAGAAGTAAACAGTTGCCAAGGAAACGTAATGGTTCCTATGGATCTCAAAGTCCAACAGTGAACTACAAGTTTTAGAAAAAGGTCTTGCCAATGACAAACCATCTAAATTAGATGATCTTTACATTGTGTTTTATTTATTTTTCAAGTATTAATTATTACCATATTTTTTTTATTTTATTTTTACAACCCATCCCCTTTCTCTCTCTCTCTCTGTCTGCTTCAATTTTATTTTTATTTCTGTTATTCGTGTTATTTACATTTAAAAAAAATTATTTCATAATTTTATAAAGACTTACAATAGCAGCCACTTATTTTGGTTAGGGACAAAGAGGCTTACAAGGACAAATGGACTGCCAATGGTAAAAGCCATTCATGTTGTCAAAGAAATACCAACTGGTTCATTTCTGATGTCACTTAGGTTGCATGGTTGTTCCACTGCCATTTACAAGAAGTAAACAGTGTGCCAAGGAAAACTTTAAGTGTGTTCCTATGGATCTCAAAGTTCTAACACTTATACTTTCTTTATTTTTTATATTTTTTATTATTATTTTTATTTATATTTTATTTTTCCTATTATACATCATCTAAATGAAAAAAATCAGAAGCCAAAGCTATAGATTTTGGGCCTTCCTTACATTCCGGGGTAAATGGTAAACTGCATAAACCACAAATTATTGAAACACCGCTGAATAGACGGATTCAAACATTATCTATTACAGTTTGTTTTTAAAAAACCAATCCCCCAAAACGTCTGCTTGGTTTCGGAGTTTCCTTCACTAAATTGTCACCCGAGGCCTCCACAAACAAAAACAAGTCAGGATTAAAAAACTTAAAGAAAACAATGTGTGACTTTTCCTGCCGTAGAAGGTAGCTTAACTTAATGTATTTTTTGAAATGGGAGTTGTCCTCAAATTTGAACTCAAACAATCTAATTAGGATAGACTTTGTAAATTGACTAGACCAGTCATTGACCTTCACTCATAAATGACCTTGACCCTTGCAGGATGCTAAAGAGATCTCATAGCACCTCCCGGGCGTCCCAGTAATTCAAACCCACTCTTAATCTCGCCCGGCTATACTAACTACCGATTCAATGCATTCGTTAATACGGTAGCCTGCCACAACTTCTGAATGCCTCAAAACAGTAAAAGGCAAAACCCCTCAGCCACCCAAGGCATTTCCTTGCAATAAATGCTTCTTGAATTATTAAACAAAGAGCACAGTTCATCAGGAGACAGCAAAGCTGCAACTAAATACACAAGTACTGCGACGGCGGGAGTTATAAAAGGTAAGAAAGACAAAACTATTGCAAAGAAAAGTCAATTATGTATAATTTTGTAATTAAGTAATGAGTAAAAAAATTAACATATGTTACATAAATTCCAAGATAAGGACTATACATTCCTCAGAGAATAGTCATGCCTAGAGCTTATAAATCTCCTTGTCACACAACATAATTCGGACGGGCCGGGCCCCTGTGCTCGTAATCGGTCGCGAAATCACTAGTATTTTGAAGTTTTGAAGTAGAAACGCTTAAAAAGTTAAAAGAAGTTTGTTATAATATTTTTGTCTTAAGAGAAAACCTCCTCTGTTCAAGAGAGGATAAATCATGTAAATATTGCTTCAGAGAAGAGTGTGATGAACCTTGTCACATAAAATGTTCAAGAATTCGATGAATCAAGGAATAAGTACATCTGAAGTTTGACTGGTAGATACCTTTAAAAAACTAACAATAGTTTATAATAAAAAATATATCATTTCAAGATAAGAAATAAAATCTAAGTCTCCACAATGGGGAGATAATTCTTGCAATATATTTGGTGCTAGAGTTCATGACACCTTGTCACATAACATGTAGTATAATGATTTGCTATGTATCATATTATTGAAGTAATGTAATCTGATCCTTAAGAAAATAAATAACAGAGTTAAAAAAAAAATATTTTTAAGGAAAATTCTAAAGTTGAAGGGAGATAAATCATGAATATACTTATTCCGGTGCTAAGAGTTAATGAACCATGTTACATGAGATGTGGTTTGATGATACATGAACATATATTTGAAGTATGAAGTTGATCCCTTCCGAAATAAATAAGTAACAGTAAAAAATAATATTTTTTAGGAAAATTTTAAGTTGAAGGGGAGATAAATCTGAAAATATTATATTGGTGCTAGTGTTATGAACCTTGTTACATGAGATGTGGTTGATGATAATTAACATATATTTGAAGTATGAAGATGATTATTTCTATAATTCTTATTAACATTTTAATGTCAAAGGGTCATCTACTAGTCATAAACAACGTTAATACCAAATATGAAAACTGTTGACCAAAGCATTCTTATGTAATTGAGCGGAAAAGCTTTTTTTACTCAAGGCCACTGTGACTTTGACCTTTGACCAAGTAAACCTCAAAATCAATAGGTCTCACCTAATGGTCATGATCCTCCATGCCAAATATGAAGACTGTGAGGGTCAAAGGAAAAGCTTTGAAGAGAATTGGCCCATAACTCCTAACAAGAAATCATCTAAAACGGAAAATGTGGATGATGATGCAACAACTAGGACAATCGTTATTTATCATTCCTGTAAAATTTTTGGATGCAAATTGCCACTCTCATAGTTTCTGAGCAGAGTAGTTCTGAAATAGCTAGTAGCTTTTTGTTGAATGTAGCGTGGAATTACGAAAAAGAAAGAACAACCACCAAAAACAACACATCAGCCAATTTTTATTGAAGCAGGCCATACTCAGGGAACAGAGAGCCCGGGGTTTGCACAGTGCCGAGGGGTGGGGCTGCTCCCCGGAACAAGGTTTGTCGGCACCACCAGCCGATATAGGAGCACCTCTGTGGTAGTTTGCAGAAGTTATTTCCCTGGAAATAAGTTTCAAAGTGCCAATTAATTCCCAGAATTACGGCGCAAGGCAGAGCTTACTCGCTTCTTTGCACTCTGACCAACTTCTAATCAATGTGATCTATCCAAACTCCTACAAAATTTTGCTTGATGATGTATCTCTTATGATTTCTACCGTAGTTATGTCCCGGAACAAAAAAAAAAAAAAAATTAAACACAAGGCGCTCAATAAAACTCCAGAATCTAGACAAGGAAGAGTTTATGATTCTTGTTGCACCTGCACATTATTCTACCGCGATTGCAGATATATCTACCTAGCGATAAGTTTCATTGTTGATATCTACTTCTTATAGATTTTTACAGCTAATGGTCCTGGACAACGATTTCTAAAAGAGGGAGACTAATTCACAAGAGGGCCATTGATGCCCTGAAGTCGCTCAACCATGTATATAGCCCCCCCGGAGCGGGGCAAGTTTAAACCCCAGGGCATTTTATTGAAAAACTTGGTAGACCACCCATTAGAAGATGTTTCATTGCTAAACATCTAAGGTACTAGCTTGTTGGGGTTTTTACAAAAAAACTCTTTAAAGTTTTTTCCTTTACACATAATACTAGTATTTTAAAAACAATGACAGGGCCCCTAGGGCAGGGCCTAGTTGAACCAAGACTGGCTTCTATTTGAAACAATCCTTTGTAGACTTACATTTACTTTAGAGAGATGCTTTTCATCTTAATTTATCTAAACTCATAGACTATTACGAGGTTATATTCTCCCAAGTAGACCATTTACAGTTTGCCCCAATACACATTAAGGAAAATCAATGTCCCCCAGTTAAGTATGTTACAGGTGGCTGGCCAAGTTTGTTGCACCCCATGGGTCTCTGTAGGCGACTTGGAACAAACTTTAGTTAGACAACCATATAGAACATAGTTTCAATGCTAAATTATCTTAGCTCTAGCTTCTTTGGGGTTCTTTGAAAAGTAAGATTTTTAAGTTTTAACTATAATTCATATAGGGAAAAATCAATGACCCACCGGAGG
>NW_026866550.1:0-70410 GCF_026571515.1 Ruditapes philippinarum | reverse complement strand
TATGCTATTGAGTGTTAACATGTTAATTTATATAACTATAATTATGTATTTTTGTGCTTATGTTTGTAATATACAACAGTCTGTATACCTGAACCAGTTGCCAGGCCATTTTGAACATTGTTAAGGCATTGTCAGCACTTTAAATAGGTTGCGCAACAGTCAGGTCGCGCAATGAGTTGTGTGCCAAACTGGTTAGCGCAAGTGGGTCGCGCGACTTTTGCACACCACCCTAGCTGCGCAAACAGAAGGGTATATAAGTTGGGAACTTTTCTAGCTGGTGGATTTTTGAGGAGTTTTAGAGTGAGTTGGGGTTTTGAGTTGGAGTTGGTTAGTTAGTAATTGAAGAAATGTATTTGTTGAAGTTGTTAAGAATTTTACGTTGGTTTTGACTGTTGATAGAAAAGAAAATGATGCAATATTTTGATTTACTGCAATAAATATAATCCTGCTTTCACTTGGACTTGACTTGTTCATTATACCAGCATAGAGAAATGGTTTACTTTTAAGCGAAAAAAGTGAATAAACAAAGCATTTCACAAAAAGAGAAGTTTTCGTAACAATATGATTATTATTGTACTTCCGATTTCGCCACAATGAGGTTGTCCATTTTTATGCTTATCAAACTTATTTTGGTTGTCTTGTCACCAAAATAAAATCTGGAATCGATTTCGAACCCAATTTATTAATACAATGTCGCCATTTCTGTTTTTTATGAAATTTATTTAATGTAGCTTTAAAGTAAAACCAATTATTGCACACGCACGTCATATTATTGTTAACTCTGAATTGCACAATTCTCTATTCAACATACGGATAAATTAATTTTCTATTGTAAGGTCATAATAATTATGCATCGTTAGGAAGTAAAAAAAATCTATCTTTAGAGCAGATAAATATTCTAGCTATTATACCGGTAGGACATATAAGATTAATATTCCATCGTCATGAAATGGCTTGCAAAATAAATATTTCATTGAAGATGCAATATAAAGACTATAAATAATGATGCTTACATAATAAAACTTAAATAAAGACGATTTTAAGACAAAATGTTCTCACTTTATTTATAAGTCATTTCTCTCAATACATTTACATGCTTAAAACTAATCTTCCAGTTTTATGATGTCTATTATATTAGTTTTCTCGTGCTAAAATGGATAGGTAATACAATTTGTTAAGTTGCCGACTGAGTACTCTGCCCTAGAATATAAATCTTGAACAGTTTTTTAAGATTAACCTGTGCAAAATTTAATTACTAGGCGAGATTTTTAAAGTTAAATTTTTTTGGAATAAAAGACATATTTTGTAAATTATGGACGCTAATCAAATGGCTAGTTTAACATTATCGAACTTATAAATTTTCGATTAATATGTAAGTAAGTAAAATAAGCCATGTTTTCCGTGTGTTTATTTTATACCTTTAAAATTTATAGTATTTTATTTGTCATTAAGACAGTATCACATTATAGATTTGTTAAGTTTCAGTTAATATTTTACCGTGCATAATTCGAATAAAAACATCTGTTTCAACAAAAATCAACTGACTGGAAAAATATGACCATATAAAGAATACTTGTTTAAAAAAATTGTCAGTTTACTTATCTAATAAATATAAGAACAATAGAGAAGACGTCGAAAATATTTTTGTGCTAGAAGTTCAATAAACTGTTTCGTTTTATTTTGTACTTCTCGCAGTCAAAGAAAATTTTATAAATTAGATTATTTAGTTACAAAAATACACTTCAACATTTTACATTATCAAACGATTTTAATTGAAACAACATGCTCTAATTGTCAACAATCTGGTAATAAAGGATTAACTGAGAGAGTTGACAACAAAAACCTCAACAGGATTACAAACTGATTTCTGCAGAAGTTAATAACGCCGTTCGGGATCATAGGGGTTAAAAAAAACAATCAGAACAATTCGTGTAAATAAGATTTCGAAAGTCATTAAATGCTAAAAAAAGGTCAACGTTTGATGTGTTTATGTGCTATTACAAATAAATATTTTTTATTAAACTCACTTTATTTTGAATTAGCATTTTCCCACGAGATGGACATGGTTTAAAGGTTTGTAAGAATGTTTTATATAGTCTAATAGAAATTTTAAAAAAGTTAAATTAATACGTTTTTTTTTTTTTTTTTGAAAAACAAATAATTTGACGCATAGGTGAAATCCATTTACTTAATTACAGTGAAAAAGTATGAAGTATGAATTTATTTGGAATAAAGAAAATTGAAATCCCTAAAGAAATTCCAAAACAACATAATTGAAAATGTGGCAGGCTCGGTTTGATTGAGCCTGTAAATGGACGGTACTGTAAAGTGCAAACTACCGTCCACGCCCCTTAGCACCGGCTTAAGCAGATTGAATGAATTGGGCGACTTTTTACAGCCTCCAAACGGCACAAACCACGCTGGTGTGGCGATATAATAGTGAAAATAAGAATCCCTAAAGAAAGTAAAAAACGACAAAGTTGAAAATGTTGAAGGCTCGGTTTCAGGCTTGGAAGTCAAAATACTCTTTTTTTACATTTTGCTACTCTTATTACATATAACTGTACAGTCAGAGCAACTTTCTGCAGTTGTTAAACATCTTTTATCCACCAATCAAACAAGATTTTAAACAAATGGATCTCTGAGTCATAAGGTGCCTTTATCAAACACACATACTAGCAAATAAGGATATTAAAACGGTCAGAATGAGCTCTTAACAACAGTAGATGACCTTATATTCGAGGGATGTTTTGTTCCATCTAAGATATGCAACATTATGTCTCTTGTTATTGACGTTGTAACCTGAGTTATCCAACTGTTACGATATAATAACAGTCACATTTTATGACCGACGCTCACGTGCAAGAATTCAGATATGAAACCAATATGATAAAAATATAACTCACGGGATTTAACATAACTAGCGTCGTCGTAGGTAAAGTTTTTCATCAGATTCTTAAACTATATTTTAAGAAATTAAATGAAATTATTGAATTTGTAAATCTTAAACAAAATTCACATGCAGGTTCTATGACTCCTGCAACATCAAAGGAGCAAGGTTAAAGCATTTTATGTCGACTTGTTTCGACAAAATAAGGCTTGTGTAACAATATTTTGTAAAACAAATAATCAAAGACCTTATAAAGGTTTAAATGTATCCATCCGAAAATTCTTTAAAATCTTGGCAATGCTCCATATATAATTGTGTTTTTTATAACAATTAATTAAATATGTATCGAAATTAGTCAGAAATGTATAATCAAATGTACACTATAAGCTGTTTTATCAAGATGCATGATTGCTTCTTAATACTGTTCTAAATCCCTAAACGTGTCATATCTGCTTAGTAAAGCAATAACAAGATTCATGACAAAAATAGAAACATGATCAAGTTAATCACGATTTATCTAAACGTGTTAAGAAAAAAAAACATGCATGCTTCTTTAGCGATTCCATTTTTTATATTGAAGAGAAAAACAAATCAGAATAGAAAAACACTGTATGAATCCTGAATTTGCTGAATTTAGGTCATGAATTTGTTCAGCCTCAAGTTTTGGAACTGTCCATTGTCATAACTTAAAGATGAACAATAAGACAAAGTAAACAGTATTAGCCTGGTTAGACTGTATGGATGTGCACATTTGCATGTATACTGGCGGCAAACTTGCAGTTACAAACGGGCTAAAGGTTAAAATAAAATTGGCAACACGTATGTCTTATGTTAACAAACAACAGTGCATATCAAAAACATAATATGGTTATTCACTGAATATTCACAAGACATTATGCTTATTTTTTCTCAGCAAGTTGTGTTGAATTAGTAATATATTTTAATAAAATGGTTATTGTAATAAAGCCACAATGAATGGTAAATGTAAAATGTTAATGACACAATATCAAAACTACATAAATCAAAATACAACAAAATACTGCCTCGCCTTTTTTTTAAAGAAATGAGCGTTACCGAAACAATCTGAACGATATTCTGAAAAACAACCACTTATCACGCGGAATATATATCATTTTTCCAAAGTAAAATATAAAATTTAAAACAAGTATTGCAACAGCCAAGCTATTTTATTTTTTATATTAAATTAATTCATTTTTCCTTATTCCTGTTGTAAACGGTATATTTTCCTGATTATTTAAAGACGTACATTTGCTCGATATAAGTTGTTTTCTAAATTAAAGAACCCCTAGCGTGTTCCCTTGAACAATTGTGAATAAGCTTTTATGTAGGGTCTCTGGTGTACAAATAGGTTAAATAATTGGAAAACTGTGATACAAACTGTGATGATAATGGGTGTTTAATTTTATTAATTTTATTATAATGCAAAAACAAGTATAAGCGATTAATTTACCTTTTTATGAAATAAGTTTGGTTTATAATTGATAGGATAAAAAATCAAAAGTTATCCTATAATGATGGATCCACATTCTGGCAGCAATTATGTTTGCATTGCCACGAGCCTTACTAAAATTATATTGTTCGCCATAATAGCACTTACAGTAAATTTGAAATCAATAGTTATGGAAGGGAATTCAATAATTCACACAATAGTAGTATTTAAAAAAGCTTTGATTGACACATATCTCAACATAAATTATGCTTGTTGTATGAAATGTTTCATTCACTATTCATTATGATTGCACATCCTAAGTTTTTTTTCAGCCTTGTTTCGATAATCCTGAGATTGAACAAAAATGTGAAATCGCCAAGAGATTATATTGGTTTATATCTTTAAAACATATTTGGAAAATGTAAGTTATAGAAATATGTAAAACAGTTAATATTTTTAAAAAGTGAAAGACTTTAAAGTATTTATCATGAAGTTGGAAAATACCCCTAGATGTTATAATAATTGCTTTATTTTCTTTCTTTTTTTTTCTTTAAATCCAAAAATATTTCGACACCAAGAGAGAGATAGAAATAAAGGTAAAGGAAAGAAACAATGAAAAACGTTAATAAACACCTTTATAGATTGAATTAAAGGTTATATACCTATATATTTAGATAAAATGATTACCTAGGGAGGGAAATATTTGTTTTAATACAACAAACAAAAACGAGATATTGATACAGCAGCTACTTATTATCTTAAAAGAGAGAACATTATTTTTACAAATTGATTTTACAGTTGAGCTTTAATGTGAGAAATGGCCTTAAGGCTCTTCTGATAACGATGTTGTCCTTAATTATCAAATGACTTTTTTTCTGACATTTCATCACATTCCGAAAATATGCACAAAATTATTTTCAATCCGACAGCAATTAGTAATACATGCCCGTTGGTTAAAGAGTTATTAAATGACAGAATGTTGACACATTTCAAACTCTAAAGAGGTTGTAATGATTTTATTTAAATTGTTCCTTAGACTTGCAGAAATACAAGAAAATGAAAATGCCATTATTTGTATTCGTGTCCGTAGGATATATGTATTCGGTAATATTTTTCTGCTTTAAAGATAATTTAAGCTCAAACCTAATATTTTGGCCAGTCTTACATTTAAAGGTATCATATTTAAACATCATGTTGGAGACATTCATTCATAGCTTGAAGTGTGTTTCGTATTTTTTAAACATTAAATCTCTTGTAAAACTAGAACTATCGCTGAATGCGATTCACACCCCCACCAATGTCCTTGACAGAAGACAACTTTGAATGGTGGTAAAGGGAATAATTTTAGTGGCACAGATACATATAAATAAAAAGAAATTATATCTGGTGAAAAAAAGACAAATTGTACAGGTAAAAGTATAAATATATATTGTCAAATTATGTTTGAAACAGTTAAAAACAAGAATTTGTATCAGAGTTACCAAAGTCCCCCACCTTTTAATATGAAGCATAAAATTGTGCTATTTCAAAAGATTGAGGTATGGATTGAAGGACTTTTAGTCCAAATGTTTGATCAATGCTAGTTCTGCAAATGTAACAATAAATTTATTAAAGAAATAAAATGAAACACTGAAGTTAAAAATCTATAATGTTAAGCTTTGATCTCCAAGTGTGACCTTGACCTTGGAGGTAGGGGTATAGGTGTTGTGCATGACATATCATCTTATTATTGTAACTATTTGTACCAAGTATTTTCAAAATTCCTTGAACTATGACGAAGTTATAGATTAGACACAATTATACCCTCTAACAGGCTTAATCTTTGACCTCTTAGTGTGACCTTAGAGGTATAGGACCCATGTTTTGGGCCTGACATATCGTCTTTTTGTTGTGACTTTTTGTGCAAAGTATTGTTAAAATCCCTTGATATATGAAAAAGTTATGGACTGGACACAAAATATACCCTATAACAGACTATGTAAATCTTTAACCTCTACATGTGACCTTGACCTTGGAGGTAGGGACACTAGCGTTAAGCATGACATATCATCTTATCATTGTGACTATTTGTGCCAAGTATTTTCAAAATCCCTTGATCTATACGAAGTTACGGACAGGACAAAAAATATACCATATAATAGACTCTGTTAACTTTTGACCTCTAAGTGTGACCTTGACCTTGAAGGTAGGGGTGCAGGTGTTGTATTTGACATATTGTCTTATTATTGTGACTATTTGTGCCAAGTTATTTCAAAATCCCTTGAACTATAAAGAAGTTCTAGACTGGACACAATATATACCCTTTAACAAGATATGCTAATTTTTGACCTCAAAATGTGACCTTTACCTTGGAGGTAGGGATGCAGGTGTTGCGCATGACACATCGTCGTATTATAGTGACTATCTTTGCCAAGTATTTTAAAAATCCTTTTTTATATGAAAAAGTAATGGACCGGACACAAAATATACCCTATAACAGACTATGTTAATCTTTGGCCTCCAAGCGTAACCTTGACCTTGGAGGTTGGTGACCTTCTGTTGCGCATGACACATTGCCTCATTATTGTTAACAATTGTGGCAAGTATTTACATAATCCCTTTAAAGATAAGAAAGGTATGGACCGGACACGACATATACCCTCAAATAGACAATGTTGACTTTGAATGAGCAAGTGCAACCTTGACCCTGGAGGTAGGGGTCTGGTTGTTGCGCATAACACATCGTCTTATTATAACAAACATTTATGCCAAGTTATTATATATTCCTTTAATAAATGACAAAGTTAAGGACCGGACACGAAAGTGTGATGGACGGACAGACGGACGGAGCCTATTTTTTATCCCCCTTTTATCTACGAAAAGGCAGGGGACAATAACTTTTCATTTTTCAAATGAACTAAACATTTTATAAGTCATTTTTTTTTCTTTCAAGTGTGGCCTTGACCTTAAAGGGACTCCACTGAGGTTTTTTGATATGAAGAAACTGGAAATAATTTTTTGAGATTATTACTCCATTTGATGTAGATCTATACTAATAACTTATTTGCAAATTTTCAGATCATAAGCTCGTTCGTTTTTCCAGAATAATTATTATAAGAGTGAAAATTGCCCCAAAATTGAAAAGCGTTTAAACCCAAACCGGACTGAGAATAGCACAAACACATGTTTTTTAATGTATTTCTTGTATATTTCTTGGTTATATTTTATTAATATATCTGTTTTAAGTGCTCATGTTTATCTATGTGAAACATGAAAATTTTATGTTTTTAGGCTTATAAACCTCAGTGGAGTTCCTTTAAGCTGATACAAGGGTAAGAAAGGTTCTGCACATTGCCCAGTTGGTGTGAACATTTGAATCAAGTTTGAAGAAAATCATTCCATTAGTATAGAATAAATAGAGCGGACACGACATATTGTCTAGTATTTATTGTATGTACATTTAAAGACTTAAAAGAGGCATAACTTTGTCAAAATGAAATACAGAGGTATGAAACTTGAGCTGTATATCTTATTTGTGACACCTCATATATCTTTAAAGATTCAAGCAAATACCTGTTCTAGTTTCAAAAATATTCAAGTAAATGTTAAAATTTAAGAACATTTTCTAAGTTTTGACCTCCTAGTGTGACCTTGACCTTAAGCCGGCACAGAATAACATGGATTCTGCACATAACCTTGTTGAGGTAAACATTTGAGTAAAGTTTAAAGAAAAGACTTCCATTAGTATTGGATTTATAGAGCGTACACAACATATTGTCTAATAAATGTATTTAATTGTATGTAAATTTATAGACTTTAAAAAGGCATTACCTTGTCAAAATGCAATACAGAGTTATGAAACTTGACCTGCATATCTAAATTGTGACACTTCATATATATTTTAAGTTTCAAGCAAAAACCTTTTATAGTTTCAAAAATATTCTTAAAATGTAAAAATTTAAGAATATTTTCTAAGGCAATTGTTTACCTTCAAGTGTGACATTGACCTTAAGCCGGCAAAAGGGTGACATTGGTTCTGCATATTACCTTGTTGATGTGAACATTTGAGCCAAGATTGAAGAAAATCTTCCAATGACTGTAGGACCTACAAAGCGGACACGACATACTGTCTAATATTTAAATGTTTTGACCTTCAATTGTGACCTTGACCTTGAGCTGACACATAGGCAACATGGGTTCTGAACATCCATTTGTTTAGATAAATATTCGAGCCAAGTTTGAAGAAAACCTTTCAAATAGTGTAGGACTTACAGAGCGGACACGACATACTGTCTAATATTTAAATGTTTTGACCTTAAATTGTGACCTTGACCTTGAACTGACACATGAGCAATATGGGTTCCGCACATTCCCTTGTTGAAGTGAACATTTGAGCCAAGTTTGAAGAAAATATTTCAAATAGTGTAGGGCTTACAGAGCGGACATGACATACTGTCCAATGTTTGATTGTTTAATATTTGACATTTAATTGTGACCTTGACCTTGAGCTGACACATTGGCAACATGGGTTTTGCACATTCCCTTGTTGAAGTGAACATTTGAGCCAAGTTTGAAGAAAATCCTTCAATTGGTATATGATTAAAAGAGCGGACACCGCACACACACACACACTTTTTGTGTCGGGGGTATAATAATAACAACATTTATCTCTTTGTATAATTTGTATTATATAGAGAACAAGGGTGCCATAGTCACAAAATACGCCCGTTTACGAAAAAGCTTTAGATGGAGATGGGGGCATTATGGATAAGTGTTATCTAGCAAGCAAGTTTTTATTCTTGGCACTGTGTTGTTAAATGAACCTTAAAACAAATCAATAGGGGAAGATATGCACAGAATGTGTGACCTTGACCTTGGTCGCAGGGACCACCTGAATTTTATGATGCACGGCACTCAGCCTCACAATGATGAACATTTGTGCCAAATTATATTGAAATCCCTCTATGCATGTAGAAGTTTTGCTCCAGACAAGTGTTTTTCTATGAGCTCTAACTGTGACCTTCACCTTTGACCTAGAGACTTGGTTTATGTGCAGGCACTACGTCTCATGGTGGTGAACAATTCTATAAAAGTAACATTAAAATTCCTCCATGCATGTAGAAAATATGCTCCGGACAACATCTGGATATTTAATCATCTCCAGTGACCTTGACCTTGCAAATATTAACCTAAATTAAATGTGTAACACCTGTAGTCATGATAGTTACCAATTGTGCTACAATCCATCAATAAATGATGACTAAATGGTCCCTATAACCATCTTCAAATTTTTATCTGAACTTTGACCTCTATGTGTAACCTTGACTTTGGTCGCAGGATCTGAATTTTGCATGCGACACTCAGCCTCAAAATGGTGAACATTTGTGCCAAGTTATATTGAAAAACACCCTATGAATGTAGAAGTTTTGCTCCGGACAAGCGTTTTTTCAATGAGCTCTAAGTGTGACCTTGACCTTTGACCTGGAGACCTGGATCATGCATGGAGCAATACATATCATGGTGGTGAACATTTCCATAAAGTATTATAAAAATTCTTCCATAACATGTAGGAGATATGCTCCAGACAAAAAATCTGGATATTTCACCATCTTTAGTGACCTTGACCTTGCATATATTGACCTAAAGTACATGTGTCACAGCGGGTAGTCATTATAATGACCATTTGTGTTACAATCCCTCAATAAATGATGATTAAAATCGTCCCTATACACATCTTCATATTTTTATCTTTTTTTAAACGGGCGTATAAAAAGTACATGTAATTTAATAACTAAAAAATTCTGATTTAAGATTTTATTTCTAGGAAATACATTTCATTACAATTCTTAATCTTTGAATGAGCTGAACTGATATTTACTTGAAAATTAAAAATATAATTAAATTTCTATGAGAAAGTTATTTGCATTTGATAAGGTAATTACTGTATGATCTTTATGAACAAATACCAAGTCTACAGAACACCATAGTTATCACAGTTAAGAATCTTGACCAATGAATGAAACATGTGTAAATAATGTTACATTCTTTAGAACATACTCAAGTCCAAGAAAGAGGATTATTTCATGCCCTTTGATTAAATTCTATTTTTAGAATTGAAAGTTTAAGTAGATCAAGGGGAGTAATTGTGTAAGTCATTTATGAACAAAGTAATAACTTTGTTGTCTCCCTTTGATTAAATTCTATTTACAAAATCTGGATATTTCATCATCTTTAGTGACCTTGACCTTGTATATATTGACCTAAATTATATGTATCACAGCCATAGTCTTGATAATGACCATTTGTGTTACAATCCCTCAATAAATGATGACTAAATGGTCCATATACACCATCTTCATATTTTTTATCTGAACTTTGACCTCTATGTGTGACCTTGACCTTGGCCGCAAGGACCTGAATCTTGCACGCGACACTCCGCCTCACAATGGTGAACATTTGTGCCCAAGTAATATTGAAATCCCTCTATACATGTGGAAGTTTTGCTCCGGACAAGCATTTTTCAATGAGCTCTAAGTGTGACCTTGACCTTTGACCTAGAGACCTGGTTCATGTGCGCGACACTGCTCCTCATAGTGGTGAACATTTATATGAAGTTTCATTAAAATCCCTCCATACATGTAGGAGATATGCTCCGGACAAAATTGGACGCCGCCCGCCCGCCCGCCCGCCCGACGCCCGCCCGCCAGGGGGGTTCCCATAATACGTCCCGTTTTTCAAACGGGTATAAAAAAGTAATCACTGGCTAGTTATCAAGCAAAAAACCGTGAGGCGCATTTAATTCTTCTTAAGGTGATACTGTACATTTTTAATGAACAATACGATAACAATAACGTCAACAATCTTCATCCAGATCTACTGAATATTGCAATGACACAAATTTATATCAAACAAATTGAGGAATTCAAACAATCCTTAATTACAACCATAACATAATAAATTGGCATAATGAAATAACTATTCAAATGTCGCTCCGCGTGATCCTTTATTTTTCGTGTAACTTGATATTGATAAACGTTGCATTTAGTTGTTTCATCTAGTTTTTCTAATTTTCTCCACAGTTGATTGTTTTTTTTCTGTTTACACAAATACATTTGTGTCGAAATGTTATGAAATAATATATTCTCATCTGCTTTCTTTTGAAATCATCTTCTAAGTGTTCCATTTCTAATATTTTCAGCTGGTGACCCTATTTTACAGTTACTGTTCTAAAGAAATCTTATTTATTATCAAAAATTGTCTATCGACACATTGTGATATTTAACTAATCTGATATAGAGTTGTAAATAATCAATGCAAGACAAATAACTCAACTGAAATTTGGGGAATGATTTGTTTCTAACATCAAAACTCTTGGTTAAGAATATGTGAAAATAATTAACATTAATCTGGCATTTTTAAAACATTCAAACTGGTAAGAGCCGCTACTTCTTGGACATCATAGTAAGGCGGAAAATATGAGAGGCAGCTTAAATTTCTTAAGTATTTGTTCGTGTATATAATGGTTATATTAGTACAATACATATTTTCTGTCCCCGACTGCATGCTCAGCTCACCACGAATAAGAAAATATTGCTAGCTTGAGGTAATCGATCTTATTCAAATAACATTCAAAATACAACAATAGAAAGTTTAAAAAGTCAAATCTAAGATACAAAAGTAATCACAAATTTCCAATGTGGGAAACATACATTTTATCGTCATGCATATGACAGTGATATAACAACATGCACACAATTTTCATTTTGGCATATAAGCAAGACGATTGTAAATAAAACCTGCAAACAACCAGGCTAAATATTTATTTATAGAAATAACACCAAGATAATACTGGCAGAAAATAACAAGTTTCAATTGGTGACGTAAAATATACAAAATTTCGTTTTCCTGAATGTTTTTACGTTAACAAAACTGGGGCAAATCCTGTAGGAAAACACGTCGGTAAGATATTTGAAACTCCCTAGGCGACTGGTAATATGAAACACGTGTCAGTAATAAATAATTTTAACAATGTATTGCTATGACCTATTTCTGTGTCAATGGGTAAATTTATTAGTGCATGTCAGTTTTTTGTACATAACGAATCGTTATATTTATCGGAGAATTCTACGTTTCGAGAACTGTGAAATAGATCAACATTAATGAAATAAAAAGAGTTCTATATGATAAAAAAGTGAACTTAAAGGTTTGCAGCAAAATAGACAAATCACCAGCTGTTACTCATGTATGAATATAATTTACAATAGAGCCATACAGCCTTACAGCAAGTAAAATGAGACCAGAGAAAAGTAAACATTCAATCTCTTTGATGAAATATTAGATATAAATTAAAAACATTTTGATAGCTTGTAAATCTATACTATAAATAAGTATTTAAGCCAAAATTATAATAAAACGCATGCACACATTTTACATTAATTAGTAACATAATAAATATGTACATCACTTCGCACAAAAATACATGAACATGTCATGTGTGGTTGTTCTATTTAAAATAAGTAAGGAAATGCATTATTTATAATTAAAATAATAAAGATGATGATAAAAACATTTATATAGTTATAATTGTGTGACGGCAGAGTAAAACGATGTAAACAATACAAAATGTAACTTGAACTTTATAACAAAAACACTCGGACTATACTGTATCGATTGATTTATTCAATAGAGTAATTCTACTAAGAAACCCCACATTTGGAAGTAAATAAAGGTATATTATTTTAAGTTGTACATATATCGTTACTATTTAATAAATGCTTTAATATCATTATTATACAGCGTAATTACAGCTATACAGCGTTATTACAGCGTTTGAAAATACTTGTTATAACCACTTCGTTTAATTAAAACTGACACTATCTTGTGTCGGAAACGAGTGCCTGACAATATAAAGTTGTGAAGGGATTTTTCATTGATTTGCATCACTTATCCTTAGGTTACCAGCTAAAATTTCATTTTCAAAATAATGAGAAAGGTTATTAAATTTTAATTTGGGTACAACAAGTTTTTCGATATTACAATGTTAATAGTCATTCACTGGTTCGTGCAATTTGACAAACATGCTTAGTACTAAGCGAGGCTCAATTTTATATTATGTTACTGTATATTTAAATCTGTTTCTATAAATATACATTTTATTTGATATAACTATTATCATAAATAAAATATAATATTAAATGGCAATTCTGACTTTAGTTTAAAAAAAGTACAAACTTTCATTAAAAATAGTATGCAAAAAGAATGAATCGGCCAAACATTATTCAAAAATGACACTGAACAATAGCTGAATAGCTAAAATAAATAAAATGAATGCCTATATCAGATAAGTGTTTTATATACACATACATATTAAATCTATTAATTGCAAGTTTTGATCACATTAATATGTAAGTACAAAAATTATTAACTACGAACTTATGACGGTCTTACATAATGCCCTAGTAACATTTTTGTATTATGGCTGAGAATGTCTCGACATAATCTTAATGAGGCTTTCATTAAAATCTGAGACGCAATATCAATAAATGTCAAGAATGCCAATACGCCATCGAGTCATATGGTAGAACACTCCTGCATTTTAAATACACGCCTGGTCATTTTACATAACACCTTTATTGCTTATTCGTTAAAAACCGACATTTATTGTTGGGTATTTATATTTAATGAGGACAGTATTACACATGAAGAACATAAACCGCAAAAGAATGGCAGATGAGACTTTACTGAATTTGAAGTTATGGATTAAAAACTAAATTTTATTGCTTTGAATTCATTTTTGTAATTTTTAAAAAGGGATATCAAAAGCAAATGATAAAATATGACACATTAACTTAACTATGATAAGTTTGATAAGTATACATACGTTAAGATACACCGATATGTTTACAAACGAAATATTTTTATTGAAGTCATTCATTCAAAGCAAGCTCTAAGTGCTCCTTAGACATGCATAATTAACTGAAAGGCTTCTGTTTATAGCTATAATTAACATTACATTTAATTTCACGGATACTTATTTTACATTTTAAATTGAATTGATTTGTGATTCAAAAATAGAATTATTTTCCTTTAAAGTTTCTTTTAAATCAAACTATCTCTCCCAAAAGCAATTTGAAAATGTGTTAATGCAATATTGTCTATCTGTTCTAAATAACCAAAGAATGAGTCACAAACACATTTATTAGACATTTCATTTCATTTATTGGCAAATCGACATAATAATGTCTTTGACCATTTACACATAGTAATACACATGGTCAAGACATACAGTACACATAAAAGATACACAAATAAATACACATTTAATCTTTACATAATAAATATTCAAAATACATTTATGCAATAGATATTATACAAATAGAGTTCTAACTCAAATAATCTTAGTATCTTTACATAGTTATGCACATATCTGCAAACAGTGGCTTACATTAGTGTTTGAATTTCTGGCCTAGTATTCACTCTAATTTAAGATCCAAAATAAAAAAACATTTGTTTATTGTTCATACTCAAATAACAACTTGATTTAAATTAACGTTATCTTACATGCTAATCAAATGTTAGAATTAATTCATTGTTACTTTTTCAAGATATGGGCATTTTAAAATTTATCCGTGAATTGATCTCGATTCTAAAATGTATCCTTATTATGTTCCAATTATATATATTTTTATTGTGTTTAATTTTCCATTTCAGCCCCAAAAGTATGTATATGTACAAATAAGCATTTTTTTACAATTTGTTTATTTACCATAATCTTTTTTGCATTATACTATCAATTTTAATTTCATGAAGCAATCAAAATAAAATAAGGATCATTAAAATTTCGATCCTGATCTTTTCTAAGTAAACAAGGGGCCAGATCAATTTTGCATATTTAATTTAGACTGAATTTCATTAATGTAGTTACTTTTGTATTGGTTCTATACGAAAATCATAAGCATCAAATCAAATATAAAGCATGGCTTATATTGTATACGAATGTCAGAGTCCCGAATGGCATTTTTGTTTGGCAAATTGTTCTTTGAATTTGTAAAATGAACTATTTTCTACTGCTTACCATAAGAAAATCATTGGTCTGATTCTGATGAGAATTAGCCAAAACAACAGTTTAGAGGTTCATTTATACGACAATAATAGGCAGGAAGCTCTTACTCAAGGAAGGCCCGCATGACATGGTCGTGTTTCCGTTGAAGATTTATTCTTCTGAACATAATTCTTCATTTTTTCGTAAAAGGCACTATTTTCTACAGCTCACCGTAAGACCAGCATAGGTTTTATTCTATTGTTAGTTAGACATAACAAAAGTTCTCGGAAATATTAGGCACAAAACTTTAGATTTGGGAATGATCGCATCGCATAGTCTCTTTTTTGGTTGGCGATTTGTTGTTTCTGTTTATTGAGTCTTCGTAAGAAATCTGTTGCGAATTAGCCATAACAATAGTTTGGTTATCCGTATTTGTGTACACTTCCCATAAACGTTTAGCTTTGGGAAAAAGTCGTGTATTACATAAATAATTGACCTCGAACATCCTGACATCCTGAATAATAACATGTTTAGGTTTTAATGTTTGGGTTCCAAATTATTTAAGAACATATGATTTTCAATACAAAATGTACGAATGCCAAATTGTGCAATTTTCGCGGTTACATTTTATTTCGGTTTGCTCGTTGAAAGACTAAATAGTGTTAGGCAATAATCATAAAAAACTTTAACATACAGAAATATATTTGGCATTTTCCGTTGCAATAACAATAGAAAATTCGATTTTTGCTACAATATAAAGACTACATAGCATGACGCTATTTATGATTGGCGAATTGTTGTTTTTTCTTTTCTGTTTATGGAGCCTTCAAAATTCTGTAATAAGAACTACACGCTATAGCTTACCGTCAAGAAACCATTTGTCCGATGCGAATTAACCAACCAGTACCAAGCAATGAGTGTAAAGTTTTGTCATTGACCGTTCGAACCTACTTGTCTGACGCATTAGATACTCGGTCACAACACTACTCTATATAATTGGATAGACAAAATGTATAGTATCGAAAGATATATGTAGTATACACACTTCCATTGTATTTCCAGACACAGTAGGCGAAAATATATATGCTTTTCTCAGACGTTACACACAAATGGACAATTTCCAACAGGGAAATACAGCATGCGAAATTACTTTGTCTAGATTAAGAATATAATCAAATCTTTTTATGCATATTTGATAATATTTATTGCAAAATATGGTAAATATAAATTTAAAGAACATTGTGTAACAATATAAAATTACCATTAAAGTAACATTTTGTTTCTGCACCAAATTGCGTTTTTCTCGTTTAAATGATGATTTAAAACATATAAGATGCTTATAACCATATAAAAGTAGAACTTAACCAGAAATCGTTTGTCATAAAAGTGGGAAAATATAAACAAACTAGTAATTTGACTTCCAAACCAAATGCTTTTTATCACTAAATGAACATAGTGTTATATAGTGGCAGAAGAAAATTAATCCAGAAAAATTGGTCAATGAGTAACCTTTTGAAAATTATAATAGAACATCAAAATTAAAAAGTTTTGGAGAAATACAAATAAAAGATTTTCTGAGGCATACTAGACCTTTAAAACGTATACGTGTCTTTTTTGAAATCCTAAATACATGCTATAGACGCAACAAAATATTGTTAAGAAAAAAATAGTTAATTCATATAAAGTTAATTATGAAAACTCAGACTGCAAAATTAAATTTCTTTAATATTTTTTGTTATAATTGACTGCATAAGTAACAACAAAATGAAACATTTGTTATGAATTATCAACCCTAAAATGAAACGATGTTCAAGAAGAAAATACTTGATTCCATTTGACGTTTGCGCAATCTTGACCGATGAAAAATCGTGAAAATGTTACTCATAAATCGCTTTCAACAATGATTAAAAGATATGCCTCAAGTACATTAACGTGAAATTTGCGTAAATGATAAATTATTTTGATGACAATACATACAAAAGACACAAGTCCTTTCACGTGTCTTGTTAACTAAAACGGTACTTTTTCATAAGATTTTCAATGAATATAGTTTAAAGGTGTTTAAAATATAATATTTCATTTGGCCACCTAAACTATTGAATTTGAGGAATTTTACGTTGTGAAATTGCCTTTATGTTTTTAATTAAAGCAAAAAAAAATTGATTTGATATTTTTAGGTAAAATACAGAAGTGTGATGGGAAACTGAACATTAATATAAATAAGCATGTATTCCTTTTATTGTCATTTTAGATGTTAAATTTTTTTAGCAAATTAAGTCAGGGTTTCGTTAACTATTGTGCTAAAAATATCTCCGATAGCTATTTAACTTTAGACAACTTACCCACTTAAGAAGCAAAACGTATTTTGGAAAGTTACACAATGTTATTAATATTTATATATAACACAAACATTATTAAATGTAGAAATAAGCAACTCATAAATCATAAATAAAATTTTCTTGTATCACATGATCATGATTGAGTGTGTTTGCAATGTAACCATGTTTACATAGAGGATATTTGTTTAGTTCAGTGTAAGATCGGAATTTTTTCACCGAGTGAGCACCTAAAGGTATATTTCACGAGTGGCGCAGCCACGAATGAATTTTGGTGTTCACAAGGTGAAATATATTTCAATCTTACACTAAACTAAACAAATTTTCTGTTTATTAAATGCAAAGAAACGTTTTAAAAAGACATTTAACCTAATACTGAATGAAAAGCGCGCCAAATAATAATACAACGTGACGTCATTTACGACGTCACGTCATTAAGTTGGTACCCAGTACTGTGCACGCTGGTATTTCACTACAACAACGTAAGGGGCTTAAATTCAAAACAGTGAAATTATCAAAGTGGTAATTTCACTGTTTCAAACAGTGAAATTACCAGTTTTATATCACTGATATATTTCTATAAACCACCGAAAAGCATGTAATAAAAAATAATGGTCATAAACAATTTTATCTTATCAGCAGTATTTATCTGTTCAATAAACACTTTGCAAGATTCTTGTCATATTTGTAAGAAATAAAACAATACAACATTTAAAATATAATCAAACTGATCGATTTAAGTTCAAACAGATTTAAAATACAATCCGCTTGTGATCATATCTTTTTAGATGCAAACAATTTTACATTTTTTTTAAATAATATGTGACACCGAGCATCAATCATTATTTAACAATTGTGAAGAAATATTCTAGAGATTTTCTTTTTCGGATCAAACTGTGAAGTCAGGTGCAGATAATTTTTGATTATTGTTTCGTATTTTTGTGTTAATTTATATCGAATAAAAATGTCAAATTTAGCAGAGAATAAAATAACTTTTGGCACTCAGTCTGAAAATGAATAAATCTGTGTCTATGAACCAATGAATAAATCTGTATCTATAAACCAATAGTCTTTGCAAGACGTATGCAATAGCAGCAATATGACTATGTTTATGTTATATATTGTGTTCCTCTATAGCATTTGCTCATTTTGTTAAACAAACCGACAATTCGTTTTTATAAAAGTAACCTTGATGTTTTTTTGTTTTTTTTTCAGAAAAACAAACCATTTCGGATCTATCAGTTGTATTTCGTTTTACCGTTCTTGATTACGACGTTATACTATACGCTAGACATTTGAAATTTCATTGTTCAGAAACAAAGGGAATCGTTTTGTTCAGAGACAAAATTAAATGAATTCTGAAATAAATAATAATTATGCATGTTTACTTTAAAGTACGAATGTTTAGACACATTGTCATACTAAACGCCTAAGAAACAGTAATTTATAGATGTTAACATGTGTTATTCTATTAAAGTAATGTTGTCTTTCTTGATAATTGCTAAATTAAACAATTTTCGCAGTGGCAAATAAATAGAATTGCTATTCCATCTTATTTTAAAAACGTGTTTGTCAGACATCAATTTATAATTCGTGTGGATAATGGCAAATCTAACTAATTCTAACATTATAACATAATTGTCTTCATATCACTTTCCTAAAACAAAATCAAAGTGACTAGCTTAAGCACGTGATTGTAATATGTACGTTTGAGTTGTTTTGGTTGTTGTTGTTCTCGTGTTTACAAAATTAATATAATTCATAGTCATACCGATTACGTTACGAACACTCGAGTGTTATAAAGTTACCTATAAAATATGTACAATATAATTATAGTTATTAAGTAAAATAACTCTAAACAATTCGCTTTTACCTAAATAAATATGCAAGCAGCATGCAAAATACAATAACAAAACAATGATTGATGTTATATTTGTAATGTTTGACATTACTCTTTTCTGACATTTTTGTGCTCTTTTTAAATCGAAGACAAGATCAAAGTGTCACAAGGCTCGATATAATAACATGGACATAGATGAGTTAGGAAGAAGAATGAATAAACCGGCTTACTTGATAAGAAACTGTGCTTTATTCTAAAAATTCCAAAAGAAATTTCAACACGAAGCATATGATTTTCTACATGAAACTAACTAAAACTAAAAAAAAATTTCGTAGAATTGGACTTAACAAAATTTTGTACTTTTTGTTTGTATTATATCGAAGAAAAAACCATCTATATTCTATAAATTATATCCATTGCGAATTCACATAATTCCGAGGGCATGAAACTGCGTGGTTTCGTCACAAATAACATTTTTGATATAATTGTAATGAATTGTCTTTTTCTTGCAAAATGTAAAATGAAAATAATGAATTTTAATAATCGTACAATAGATAAGAGATTATTTATTTCTTGATCCGAAAAACAAGAATTACGACTTTATTCCAAAACAAAAAAGACGATTGAAAAAAGGTAGGAATTACAAGCAAAGACTTCCTTAAATTGACACAGTTACGATTCTTTTGAGATTTATTTGTACTGTATCATTCTAAAGTATTTCTAAAGTAAGTCTTTTCAAGCCATTAAATTCAAATTTTGCACCGAATGTCTAAGCTTTTACTATATTTCAAATTATTGTTTTTATGACGACAGCTTTTGAATACTTTAGTTCGTTGATAAAATTGCAACCAGGACGTTGTTTAAAAGACTTTCTTTCAGAAGTGTTCAAGTTACAAATTTTGGACATGAGAGTTCTGTAAACACTTGACACATGTTTACTAATGTGACCGACCTTTGTAGAAGTAGCTACCAAAATGTTAAAACAGTTCTCGTTAACATTATAAAATTATTCGAAAACACTGATAAAGATTATTTCTGTCTGAGGCATGTTTAACATTGTTACAAAACACAAATTCATTTGCAACCGATGACTGACAGACATAAATGCAATTAAGAAAAAAGAAGTGGATATCATCTGTCATTTGACATAACGAAACTTATTTTTACAACTTTTTGATCTGAAAGATAAGATTTTACGATCTACTTAAAAAATGGTGAAATGATGCATTTAGGTCAATCGAAACAAATCGATCTCTTTGTATTATATGCGGTATAAAAGCAAGGACAAAGTAAACAACCTGTTTAAGCCGGTGCTAGGTGTCCTCACTTGTTTACTGTTCGGTTAGAGTCGATGACTTCTAATCCATTTACCTCTCTGGCTAGGGTTCATCCCCGGGAGATGCTTTGGTACTTAAGAGCGGAAGAAGGTTATCTAGTCCTGTTGTAACTCACAGGAACAATGGTGAGGAAACTACCCGCCTATATGACTGAAATACTATTGGGAAAAGGCGTAAAATGAAACAAACAAACAAAACTGTTAAATCACCTCAGGATATGTGGCCTGTTTTTTAAATTTGTCTTTTGACGTGTTATTGTAATATGCAGGCTTCATATGTCCGCTCTAGGTTTTTTAGTGTGTTGGGGCCCGCGTCCTGCGAACGTTGTCTCTGCCTTGTGGATATTTATTCTTGTTGTTTGTTTGTTTTTTGTGTTTTTTTGTGTGTTTTTTTTTCATTCGGTTAAACGATCACCTGGGCCTATTGTTTAATCTTTTATCTGTTTTCTTTAAATTCCTCGTCAGTTACAAATTATTCAATCATTTATTTGTTTTCTTTGAATTCCTTATCAGTTACAAATTATTTATCATTGCAGTGATTAGCCTGTCCGTGCTCTGCCTTGTGCCCGGTCCCGTTTTTGTTAAGGGTTCGTCTGGGCTCCTCGCCACTGGTTCTTGTTGCTGGGTCGTGTTGGTGTTGCCTTCATTGAACACCGCCTTTTCTTGTTGGTCTTTTTTTATCATATTGTAGTGTAGGGGCGCAAGCGATTGGGGTTCATTTCTCGTGAGAAACCTTGCTTAGATTCATTTTCTTTACTTAAGTACCTTAAAAATATTCTCAGTCATATAGTTGCTATGCATATTTTATAATTTTAGATCTATAAACTAGATGTTATGATTTATGTACACTGTGCTTCCTCTCAATATACTTGACCATTGTATGAAATAGTATTAAATTCCAACAAGTAGTTTTCAAGTAATGCTCTGGACAAGAAAAAAGAAATGGAAAAGTAACAAAGGGCAATAACTCTATAATTACTCTGGACAGAGTTGTAGTTCTTGTGCACTGTACTTCCTCTTATTGTGCTTGATCATTGTATGATTTTTTGGAATTCAAACCAGTATGTTTTAAGTTATGCTCTGGACAAGGAAAAGTATGAATAGGCAATAACTCTGTAATTTGTCAAAATGGTGTTATGGTTATTGTGCACTGCACTTCCTCTTAATGTGCTTTACAATTGCATGAAGTTGTACTGAATTTCAACCAGTAGTTTTCAAGTAATGGTCTAGACAAAGAAAAGTAACAAAGGGCGGTAACTCTGTAATTAGACAAGATGGAGTTATTGTTCTTGTGCACTGCACTCCCTCTAAATGTGCGTGACCATTGTATGAAATTATATTGAATTCCAACCATTAGTCTTCAAGTTATTGTCCGGACAAAAGAAAGCAATGGAAAAGTAACAAAGGACAATAACTCTGTTATTACTTTAGATAGGGTTATGGTTCTTGTGCACTGCACTTCCCTTGTTGTACTTGATAATTGTATGAAGTTGTTTTGAATTCCAACCAGTAGTTTTCAAGTTATGCTTCGGACAAGGAAAAGTATCAAAGGGCAATTACTCTGTAATTAGTCAAGATGGATTTATGATTCTTGTGCACTGCACTTGCCTTTGGGCTATTATAAAGAACCAGAAACATGATCATCGTTACTTGACCCATTTTTCCGAGAGTTTCAATAAAACAATATTGAAGTAATTTGGTGGTTGTGTCTTCTTATTAAATTAATCTATTACATAAATTATGAAATACAAGGCCTTAAACTCAAAAAGGGACTGGGAGGAAAACCTTGTCACGTCTGCTTACTTCGCAGAACCCGGGAAAAGAGAAAGAAGAAAGCCGGGAGTTCCGCATGAAGAAAATCACGAAAAAATCATGCGATAGGCACAACACCCCTAAATTATCGGACAAGTATATCAAAGTACTTAAAGTATGAAAAATAGACGTCACCACACCCCTCCCCCACTTTATTTGGAAAAGAGTCAACTTACCATTTATTAAATTAAAATATCCTTACTTCAAAAACAGTGTTATCCTCCCCCACAGTAGATGAAGACGCCATTTATTTGAAACCCTAGATAGATTATGGCGGTCAGTTTTATCTCTGATCCTGGACTTCAAACCAGTACAAAGAGAACATCCTTCAACGCAAGCCCTGACGTCTTGCTAAGCCTACCAGGCAAGCAATCTGCTTTTTTCCTTCCTCAACTCATCCTCTTCCTTATTGCCTACAAGGCAATCATCCTTATCGCCTACAAGGCAATCTTCTTTATTGCCTACAAGGCAATCTTCTCCATTGCCTAACAGGCAATCTTCTTTATTGCCTAACAGGCAATCTTCATCTTTGCCGAACAGGCAATCTACATCTTTGCCTAACAGGCAATCTTCATATTGTCGTGTGAACCGTACCACGGCCAAAAGCTCTCTTCTTGTCACGCAATAATTTTGTTGTTCCGGAGTCAAAATGTATCTCCCATAGGCCACAACTTTTTCTTGTCCCTTCTGTATTTGTAGTAATTCCGCAGCTACAGCTATATTTGAAGCGTCTGTATCCAATACAAACTCATCATGATTGTTCGGTAATGCTAGGACTGGTTGACTTATTAAAGTTTTCTTTAAGACATCAAAAGCATTTTTTTGTTCTTCCTCCCATTTAAATTTGTCTTTCCCAACATTTCTATATAATGGTTCACTCATTTCGGCAAAATTTTTCACAAACATCCTGTTATAATTTACCAACCCTATAAATCTTTGAACATCTTTCGAACATTGTGGAGTTTCCCAATTTTGAACTACCTTAATGTCTTTTTCCGCCATTGAAAGTCTATCATTACTTGCAATGCGCCCAAGAATTTCGACTTCATCCTGAAAAAATATGCATTTCTTAGGTTTTAATTTCAGTCCATATTTTCTAAAGCGCTGTAATGCTTCTTCAAGATTTTGAAGATGATCATCAAAGGTCTTACCAAGAACTAAAATGTCATCAAGAAAAGCAAGTACTGTTTTCCAATTCAAACCTCGTAACACGAGATTCACAACGCGCGAAAAAGTTGCAGGCGCATTACATAACCCGAATCCCATACGGAAATGTTCAAAAAGGCCATATTTTGTGACAAAAGCAGTTTTATGCCGATCTTTTTCTATAATCTTTATCTGCCAATATGCAGAATTTGCGTCCAACTTGGAAAACCAATAGTTTTCTGCAAGAGTGTCCAAACAGTCATCCACTAATGCAATGGAAAGACATCCTTTACTGTGCAATCATTCAGTGCTCTATAACCGATGCACCACCGTACACTGTTGTCGCGTTTCCGTATGTGTACTGGAGCTGATGCCCATTCTGAAGTTGATTCTTGTATTACTTTAGCATCAAGCATCTTATTTAAATGTGCTTCCTCTTCATTTACGAAACACGCTGGAGTCCGGCGCATGCGCTGTTTCACTGGTTTAGCATTGCCAGTATCTATGCCATGCTCTAATTCCGTAAAGATTCCCAAATCAAACTCGGATTCTGCAAATACATCCTTTTAACTACACAAAAATGCTGCTAACTTGTCTTTTTTGATCTTCATTCAAATGATTGATCGACCTTTCATACATGTCCTTCAAATGGTCTGGTATTAATTCCTTATCAGAAAATGTACTTGTTTTTGACAAAGATCCAACATATATGTGCTCTTCTTCCCTCTGACGCATAACCTCTGAAACTTGAACAGCCATGCCTACTTCACTCCCTTTCTTCATCACTCGGTATTTATCAGAAGTGTTTAATACACACACTATTGCTTCTTTTTCCTTTTTGTGTAATGTCTTTAGCATGAACATTTTCAAGTTTTCATTCGGCTCGACCATAAAATCACGCATATTATAATCTAAATTACATGGTATGTACATAGCACTATTTGGAGGGACTACCTTTCTTTTAGCAACAGACATTCTTGCAATAACAGGGTCATAATCATTACTGACTTCACGCAGACGTATGTCTTCTCCATCTAATTTTAGTATGCCCTCGACCATTTCTAAAACACATCTTTTATTGAGCAAGTCAAAGCCTAACAACATATCCTGAACAACATCCGCAACATGTATTGTTTCTTCATACACCTTTGTTCCTATCTGAAGCCTAGCAGGCCCTGCAATAAATCCTTTAGTAGTCTGATCTTTCGCTGCTGTCCACAATGTTATGTCCATGATTTTCTTTGGCTTAACCTTTAACCTATTGAAAATTTCTGTAGAACTTATAGTTTTCTCCGCCCCTGTGTCCACCACAGCTTCTACATCTATATCACCAACCTTTACAATTGTTCTATACTGGGACCCAGAAAATAATGCACAAATAGTAACATTTTCTTTCTCGGAACAATTAGATATACTTTTATCTTCATTTCTAGATGAATATTCCGACAACACTGGAGACTCCTTATTTACACCCTCATTATTTACATTCAAATTTACAGTGACTTTATCTGTGTCCCTATCTATTTTGCCAATTGTCTTTCTTCTTTGCTCTTTTATTTCTACAATTGATTGACCCTTCTGTTGTGTAGATATCATTGGTTCATTGCTTTGACGGCCATCAAATTCAAGGGTCGAGCTTCGACACTCTAACACGACCCCAGTTTGTTTAAATCCTTTGCATCACTCTTTATCTCACTAACTGGCTGTCTAATTAATTGTCTTCAGTAGAGTTTCAAGAGGAGCGGTGGCCTTATGGTTAAGGTGTCTGCCTCTCAACCAAGAAATCATGGGTTCGAGCCCTACTCGGGTCACGACCATGTTTCTCCATAAGACACCAGTACTGGTTGGTTCCAGGAAGCGGACTCGAAAGTGATTGATATAAGTTGCAAGAACTTGTTTCGCAATCGAGCTTAAATAAATATGTTTAAACTAATTAATTGTCTTGCTGATACTGGGCAGTTTTCCTTAATTGCCCCTTCCTCTTGCAACCAAAACATTCAATCTCTGGACAATTGAATTTGATATGCCCCTGCTGATTACAATTGTAACACAATTGTTCCCCTTGCTGATCATTGCTGCTATTTCCCTCTTTATTCCAAGTATCCCTACTACCATAGTATCTATTATCTCTGTTGCTATTTCTGTTGTTATCCTGATTCCAATTGTTATAGCTTCTTTTATTGTTGTAATAACCTCTGTTGTTAATATAATAACCTCTATTGCTGTTATTATTGTAATAACCTCTACTGTTATTGTTATTGTTGTAATAACCTCTACTATTATTGCCGCCTCTTGGATATTGATTTTGACCATTGTTTCCTCTAGATTCATTTATTGCTTGACTGATCATTTTTTGTACATCGTTCAATGATAAAGAATCACTTGCTTTACCGGATGGGACTTGATAAACATTAATTGACGCAGCTCCACCTTCTTCATCTTTGTCTCGCATACCACGCGAACTTTTCAATTTACCATAAATGCTCTGTTGAACTTGCTGATACTTTCTTATATATTCTTCAGCTGCTTCCATTGTCTTATGTTCGTGCATACCTGTAATCTGACCTGCTGCTTTATCATATAAACCCTCGCAAAAGCGTACTATTGTTTGTCTGTTTGCATATTTCTCAGGAAGTTCTTTAAAAGCGCGCGATGCCAATTTTCTTATACGATCTGACCATTCCTCTAATGGTTCATTAGCATTCTGAGATGCTTGCACAAAACGCGAGTGTGCCGTTTCTGGTAATTCTTTTAATCCAAAGCGATTATCCAGTTTTTTCATTAATGCTCTGTATGATAGATCATCATCCTCGGATATAGCTGTGTAAAATTCTGCTGCTTTACCAGTAAGTCTGAAACATAAATGGTATAAACATTCATCATTGCCCCATTTATTGGTTTTAGCAAATAGTGTGATTTTTTTCTTGAAGGTGAGCCAACCTTCATTTCCACTGTATGTAAATTTGGAATTTTTCCTATATACTTCTTAGGTTGATATTCACTGTCATCACTAGAAGATGAACTCCTCATCTTTTTATTCTTGTCTTTCTTCTTGGAAGATTTTCTTTCATCTTCACTGTTATCAGCATCTGAAGATGAACTACTTATTTGTTTATGGTACTTTGAGTGTTTCTTTTTCCTTTTTTCTCTCTTCTTGAAAGATCTTTTTTATCATCACTGCTATCAGCATCAGAAGATAAACTAATGATTTGTGTATGAGTTTTTGAGTGTTTCTCTTCTCTAAGCCTTGTTTCAAATGATTTTGATTCCTTCTTTGATGATATTTTCTTTGGTCTACAATATCCATCATCTAATATAGTAAACTCATCAGAGGAATAATTGCTTCTTCTGTGAATCTTTTCCTTCTTACCTCTTGATTCAATTTTGTTTTCTTTCTTCAACCGTAATGGCGTTTGCATTCTTTCATTGACTTCTTCTCTTAAATTATGAAAAAGACTTTCCATTTTTTCTTCCGAACGCCTGACACCTTTTTCGAATATCCCCATCAATCGTTGTGCCAGCCTCTCTGAATCTGCCATTTGCATTTCCTTTTCTTTTCTTTCGAACTCTTCTTTTTCATTTATATATTTTAAAAAATTTGATAATTCTTCTTGATTGTTAACTTGACGGATATCACTTTTATGGTCAAATCTATCCCTTTGTGGGTCAAATCTATCCCTTTGTTGGTCAAATATATCCCTTTGTTGTTCAAATCTATCCCTTTGTTGGTCAAATCTACTACTGATATATAATTGTTCTTCTTGGTTTAGATTTAAATCATCCGTTGACTCAGTTAAAATTGATAATTTTTTCTCAAAATCTGTGTGCTCCAACATTGTGCTATTCACTCGACCTTTTAAATATGAATGTTAAATTTCTTCATCAAAATTAATACCATTGTTTCTCAAACTTAATATTCTATCAGCAATAGCATTGCCAACACCAGGAATTTGCATCAATTCTTCTTTGCCAGGAAAATTAATTCTAATACGCATGCTTGGCATAATTGATTCAGGTGACTCACTTCTTTGGATAGATCTTTCTATCGATGCAGCAGTTGATTCCCTTGATACAGTCACATGGTACTGATTTGGATAATGCAATGAACTGTTTTTTGCTTCTGAATCTGTATCAGATTTGCTCTGTCTTAATGAAGTGGGATCCTTATCATTCATTTTGTATAATTAATTTGCTTCTATTTATTTATTGATTTATTAATGAGGTAGGTAATTTGGTTTATCAGGCTAACAGGCTATTTCATTAATTTATTTATTAGTTTATCAGGCTAACAGCCTATCTTATTAAAATATCTTTGCAATAAATTAAACAAAGAACCAAACAACAATATGTTATTCTCCATATGCTTTTTTTTTAGCAAACCAATGGCCAGTACTGGTATAGAGTAGGGTTAATGAAAAGAAATGTAAATAAAAGGTGAATATATGCTAGAAAGGGGATAAATGATAGAAAAATGATAACGGTGAAATATATTACCACACACAATCACACCCCAGTTCCACAGCTATCCTCTGCAGCCCACACTCAAAGCTTTTTAATAATATCTGTGAGCACAAGGGAAGGTTATGACAATATGCAAACCACTACAAGCAATACCCACTAGTCTATAAAGTTATAAAGATAAATAAATAATGTTATTACAAGAAATTTAAAACAAAAAGTTAACAACAAAGAAGCAGCACCCAAGTAAAAAGCATTTTATATAATATTTACAAAAACATTGATATTTGATGAAAATGTAAGTGTAAAGGGTGAAGAAAATGATATATGAAACCAGTACTGCCTATAAATGACAATCTCAACACCCAAGAGCTAACAGCCCCTTCACCGTCTAACAGCCAGACTGAAAAAAATTACCTAACTTTTGACAAAATTTATCTATTAGCAAAAATGGCCAACCGGACTAGAATTCTTTTCTTCAGTTTTATTGTGGTTTTTTACACAAGGTAATACACAGCAATAAAAACAAGTTTATATAACTCGAGAACTCTTTGGACAGCCTAAAAACAAATGAAAAGCACCCTAAGCATATATATATTGTGTTAATAGAATCTATTTACATATTAAAACAACATTTCATATATTCCTTATAAGGACAACAGGCCACGCCTCCGTCAAATTTGCTCTAACAATTTCCGGACTTTTCAGACAAAATATTCTTTATTTAAATGGGACTTTGGACGTATTGAATTAAATAGCTTCTATGCAGGCCCACAACCACCAAAGAACAACGTAAACACTCACTAAAAGCAAAGAAATCTGACGAGAAAGCCAAAAACTCGGACTCCGCCCCCACGTGTAAAATTTTACAACAACTTTCCTGACCAAATTTCTCGCTTTTAATCCTGCCGACAACGCCAATGAAGTAATTTGGTGGTTGTGTCTTCTTATTAAATTACTCTATTACATAAATTATGAAATACAAGGCCTTAAACTCTAAAAGGGACTGGGAGGAAAACCTGTCACGTCTGCTCACTTCGCAGAACCCGGGAAAAAGAAAGAAGAAAGCCGAGAGTTCCGCATGAAGAAAAACACGAAATAATCATGCGATAGGCACAACACCCCTTAATTATCGGACAAGTATCAAAGTACTTAAAGTATGAAAAATAAACGTCACAACACTATAAAATCATAGAGGACCAAAACAAAACCTCTACTTCTTGTGTACATGGGATAATTAAACCACTTAAAACGACATATTTACTAATTTATTTACTTCGCATAAATACATGTGCAAGTAATTACTATTTCGCCGTAAAACCGTTGAAAACACCGAAGGACAATTTTTTTCTTCCACAGTTATATAATGATTTGCGCTCAAATATTTTATTCTTCACTGGTTTCCCACGAAGTTTACATTAACTTAAATTTACTTTTAACAAATACATTGACGATTAAACTAAGTTAATGCATTATGTTTTGATACCTCTAGTCCTGAAGTTCAAACATATTTTTCTATCGTTCATGTTGTTCATGATTACTTTCTGGAATATGCAATTCAACAACAGCCATGTGGCAGTTAACAAGAACAATGTTGATTTAAAAAAGCCGATATATAATATAAAAAACTTACGTAGTTGTTACCTACTTCTAACATTCAATAGCAACAAAGTCAAATGAACTTACTAATACATAACTTTCAGTCTATAATTTTACAGACACACATTTCAAGATTATAAGGATACAAAAAAATGTTAAACGACGGACTCTAAATGTGCAAATAAGACTTAGTCGATGATTTGTTACAATAGCAAAACAAATTACTTATAAATAAAATATATAAACGAAATTTTATTAACATTGTTTTGTTTGTTTGTTTCATTTTACGCCTTTTTCCAACAGTATTTCAGTCATATAGGCGGGTAGTTGCCTAACCATCGTTCCTGGAGAGTTACACCAGTACTAGACTACCTTCCTCCGCGCTAAACTACCAAAGCATCTCCTGGGGATCGAACCCACGCCAGAGAGGTAAATGGATTAGAAGCCATCGACTCTAACCCCTCGACCACGGAGGCGGTCTATAAACAGTACATTTTTGTCATGCACTTTATATATATACACAAACATATCTTCTTCCATAACTGAAGGCTCATTTCACAATGCATATACACTTAACAAATCTTATAGGTGTGCATGCATAAATGGTCTCATAGGTGTATCAATATTTGCCCAAACATGCTTAAATTTTCAATAAATACAGAAAAAGAGACAGGCTATTATTCTTTTTCGTTTTTTTTTTTTTCATTCAAGATTAATTTTAAGATGTATTTCTAAAAAATGTAAGTGCGTGTCGAAAGTCGATGTTGCAAAATGTTGTTCTTAAACCGTGTGCGCCACTCTGACTGTGCAGGACAGCCTTGGAACGTCGCCGCATCAATGTAACATTTACCGTTGGAGATAATTTTGGGGCCAGCGAGGAATGTTTTAAACGCTGCCACTTACTCTGTTATGAAGATAAGCCTTCTTAAGCCTTGTTATTACATTGCGGTGAACACCATGCTTTACGCAACCTCCATATGATATAAACATGTAACAAGTAAAAAACAAATTTGCAATTATGTTCGTCTTTGGTAAGAACTGAATTTAAATGATTTTCAGTTTTTACAATGCAATGGAGATTAAATAATTATATAAACAAATTATGTTTTACCAATCTCTGTTTGGTGTAATCCAGCGTATCTATGGCTATGCCACGCAGTTGAATAGATATTGTACCCATCTGTTTTACTGATATGGGGATCTCTGTTGTATTCGAGAATATCACGTGCAATTTTCTTTCACGCATTCACACAATTTTTTCGTGCATTGTGTGAATTTTGTACGTTCACGGTTGAACGCGTCGGATAATTAAATTTGACAAGTTTGAGCACGGGAAAAGTGTGGCAATGCAACCAATAGCCAGAACACAAAATTTTGTAAAGAAATATTTATGAACAAAAATGTTATAAGGACATAAAAGGTGCACACTTATAAGATTTGTTAAGTGTACATATATCGTATTGTTGTCAAACGACAATGTTATGTTAACAGTTATTTAAGATCTGATCAAAATCATTGTAATTCATCTCTGTTTCCATCCAGTAAGTTCAATGAGGAAAGCAATGGATGCCTCATCAATCGTTGTGGCAAAACGACATTTTCCTTGAACATTGAGTCTTATTGTCTTTGTCTCCCATCTTTAATTCCGAAATCTTGTCAGATAAGTGGGCGACCACTTGCAGGGATATTTACATGTAATAACCTTGTATTGTTCATACTGTATGCTTTATTTGCCTAGAGTCGTGGGCAATCTCTATAAATAGACATCGGAACGTGCGATGACGTCACCGGAACAAGCATGTTATTATACAAAAATCTCAACATACCTCTTATCAATAATTGCAACTCCTTCTTATAAAGTTTTTCTGTCTTACATTTCTTTAAAAGTCACCCATTTATGTCATCCATTTCTTTAATTGTAAATGTTTTTGTTTATAGGTAAATAATTAGCAGCAATGTGGGCAAAGGGACTCGTTAAGTCTCCTGACAACTTTCACTGCTGAACAAAATCTTAAATGACACCAATGCCCACACTTTGTACATTCAGCACACTTCACAATAACAACATCATTACACTCTTTAATACCTGGAGGTGGAAAGGGGTTACAAATACAGCACTTATCAACATTATCTTCATTATCAAAATCTGATTCATCATCATCATCATCATCAAGCACAAGCTTTTTTCTTGGCTTGACATGTTGACAACCAATAGTTGAGGGCTTGGGTGAGTCAAGTGTTGCTTCAGTTTTCTTTGTTTTTGATTTAACTTGGGATGGCTTCTTTCTTGAGAGCTCATACTCCGGAACCTTTTGAACCACTGCTGATGTTTTGCACTTCCCACCAAGTTTCGGCTTCTTATGTCTCACTTTAGGAGATTTGACTTTTGGTGCTTTATCCACCATTTTCTGTGACAGCAGTTCCTGCATGGTGGGGGAAGACTCCTCTGCTTCAGTGATCCTCTTCGTTAGAAATGACTTTGACGGAAACAACAGTTCTTCCGGAACAACACTGCTATCAAATGGGAAAATACAACATTTTTGAATGCAGCAATAATGTTGCTGGGGTCAGAGATTTTAGGTTAGCCTTACCAGACAAAGCAGCAGTTTCATACCAAGTGATAATTTGTCCGCGCTGTTTTGCCTTAAACAGGTTGCATAATTACCTGTTCCAGCGCATTTTGCTAGTGTTTATCGAGAGTGACGCTTCGGGAAAAGTAACCGGATAGAACACGCGAGGATGCGATCCTTCGTTCCTTAGAAATACACGTTCGACTTACCCACTACTCACGAAAAAACACGACTTATTTTGCCATGCTGGGCTTTCTTTAGGGATTCTGTATTTATATATTTTAAGGAAAAGCAGCCATATATCACAGTATGTATTAAAAATGTGTTTAGGTTTCTACTGTCTCAAGTCAGTATAATACGTTTCAATACTGTATAGTAAACTATGTATGCCGTGTTACAATGGATGGAAAATGTGTAGAAACTACATCCCTCACCATGAGATAATTCTTTACTTTTTGACAATTGAACTCTTATATGAGATATGCAATACAAGAACATTTACACGAAATATTTCTCAATGCTTAACGTTCTAAAAAGAATTTTAATTTTAATTCAAATTTTTACTTTTGCACATTCAAGTTAACGCAAGTGATATATAGTTGAAAGATAAAAATGAAATGTTTTCATAAATGTATTGTATTTCTTTGACATTTAATACATGACATGTACTGGCTTGAAGCTTCATCCCTAAAGACCATTCAAACTCAAAGTAGACATGACGTCAAAAGCCATGCATCAGAAGTAATAAATGTCTGGAAGACCAAAAAGCCATGGAATAAAATCAATCTCAGTGAAACAGATCTGCAATTTTGATATTTCCGTGTCAGTAGTAGCTTTAATTAATATGTATCAAATTTACTAGGGGGATTGTTCAAATATAACTGCATCTCAAACATTATCTAGCTCAATAAAGCGACTTCAGGAGGAAATTTAGATTATGCCACTGGTTTAAGAGAAAATACATTTTGTGTGAAACATGAACTGGTAAGGGCATAATGTAATATCTTTTACCACAATTATTTCTTGGTTTATGAAATTCAAGTGTTTGTAAGCTTTAACAGGAGATGCAACATTATTTTGCAGTTGAAAATAGCAATAGTTGTCATGCTAGATGCTACTGATGCAAAGTACATCGCCAGGTAAATACTTAAAAATCATAGTAAATCGTACGGCATTAAGTTTCGATATGACGATACATAATTTTAGAACCCAACGAACTAAATTCCAATGAATCTTGATTTCAATATGTTGTATGTATCAGATTCCTGAAGTGTATGTAAAATTATCACATTTTACTTGTTGTTAAGTATGTGAGTGTTAAAGAAATAAATTAATAACTGTTGTTTTTTTTGTGGTTTTTGTTTTTGTTTTTTTTTTTTTGTGTGTTTTTTTTTTTTTTTTTTTTTTGGTAAATAAACAGTTTAATCCAAAAATGTTAAAATTTAAAACGGAGGTTAAGGCAGGTTATTCTGTAACAAGTTGAATAAAAACATGAAAGCAAGTATATGAAGGCAAAGACAGTACCATTCAACTCCATGTGGTATGACAAAAAAATGAAAAAAAGAAGTAAATATTGGTCTATTTGACAAAAGAGTCAAAATATTGTATTTCTTCTTTGTATAATCTACTACGTTAAAAACGCATTTACCAATATAAAAAAGGAGAACATTTATTCAACATGGTCATGTGTCACAACAGTTCGGAAAATTCCCGGCATCTGGTATTCCAGGTTTCGTTTATAAATGATCGTTAATGAGAAAGCCTTAATCATATTTCAAGCTAAAGAGTTATCGATATATTCTTTATCATAGAATCAATTATAATTTATAATTTAGTTCCCCAATTTACTACAAATATACATATAAAAACAATTTGATAACAGTTTATTTTTTTCCCTCTATTTGTGATGTTCTAGATCACGATACTGTCCTGTACTATCACGTGGTTTTAGAAATAGCCCGGATGAAAGAAGTCGCTAGTATAAAAAACGCATGAAGATCCCACTTACGTTAAAGGGAGACTCAGGCAAAATTTTGATTTCTTAGTTTTGAATCTTTCTTTCATTATTCTGTAAATGCCCTAAAAATAAATATATAAGACAGTCAAAGAAACAAAACTTTTCTCCATATAAAGAATATAATGGTAGTTACCTAACTTGACCCGAGTGGGTCAGGTTAGAGCCTTTGCATTTCACAAAAGTTGTCAAAGTGAACTCTGGAAATGTTTAAAAACGTGTCAAATGAATACAATATCCACAATATCTATTATTGTAACTTCAAGGGTTTGTTCAAGTCACCTGATTTGTTATAAAACTATTTGGTGATTCTATTGGCGTCTAAATTTTGTTCAACATACATGTATATAGATATATTTACGATTCAACCTCATAATATATAGAATTTGAACAGAAATTCATGCTGAAACTTCAAGAAAAATCATTTTTAGTGTAATTTGAGTACATAACTTTAATATTTTTGTCATTATTTGCCAGAATATCCCTTTAAGGCAATCTGTCTGTTTTCAGAGCAAAAATAATAGAATATTTATATATTACTGTGTCATTTCGATTTATCTTAACTATATAAAGTTTTTGAAAGATATCTTAGTAAGACGGTAGTTTTTGGAGGCATTTTGTTTTAAAAACAAGTTCGTGGACTGCGTCTTTACTTTTCACACATTTCAATTTCCGTTCATTATTTTTCAAAAGACAAAGTCGAAGTCCTGATTCTACTTCAACAAGCCTCATCTTTCTTTTTGTAAACATAATTATTTCACATTTTTGCAAAAATATTCAGTCACAGATGCAAGTAAACCATAATGATATATCAAAGCAACATGATATAATATGTTAATAAAATTTGATTTCTTAATTTAATTTAAACACTAAATATAGATCTTGTTGCTCTGAATACATAGCGATCATCAGCAGGTATTAATTGTCACCGCAACTAAAGTAAAATTACAAATTTGATGATTTGAGCTGAATTGAATTCTTAGTTTTATAGTTCTGCGGGAACAAATTGTCTATAATATTACAAAATGTGTAATTCAGTTCAACTATTAACTCGAAAGCATAAACTACTTCACAAATATGTTGTCTTCCTGTTTGTATCGTTGAGTTGATTAGATTCATGTCACTCATTCGCACACATTGAGCGTCTACATAAGCATAATTTTCCATAATCGTTCTGACTTATGTTCCTCTTTCGAAAAAAATGAAGGGTAGCTTTGCTCCGATGAATGGGCATGCTTTGTAACAACTGCATCTAAAGCATTATCTTATTTTAAACGGACATGAAGGCAGGTAAATCTATAACAAGTTATAAATGAAATCATGAAAACAGGAAACAATTATATGAATCTGGAAACAAAGTGATCCCTCTGAAGCATTAATCACAACAACCGGAGTATTGAAGACTCGGTTTGTATAACAAACCCTTGTTTGTATAATCACCCTTAGGATATGCTGCCTGCTATTAATATTTGTCTTTTGACGTCTTAATTGTGATATGCAGGCTTCATAACCTCAGATCCACTTTCTTAATTCCATTTTATTTAGTTCCGTCCATTGTTTTCTTGTTTAGGGCAAAAACAACTTTTTACTTGGGAACCATACGCCGCTTTTCATGCAATGGCAGTAATGTGTCACATTGAAGGTTCCATGATAACCGCCGTACGAACACATCTGCGGTTATTTCTAAATTCAAAACTTCAACATTGCGTTAAATGTTGAATTCTGCTTAAGCCGGTGCTAGGGGCCGTGGACAGTAACTTGAACTTTACAGTATCGTTCAGGAACAGGCTCAATCAAACCGAGCCTGCAACATTTTCAATTTTGTTGTGTTGGACTTTCTTTAGGGATTCTGTTTTTCTTTATTTGATTGAGTCTGTACATGGATAATGAATACGTGCAACATCCCTAATGCCCCCTAGCACCTGCTTGAGCGGTACTCAATTCTCAATAATTAATAGTGCTGGCATCAATGATCCCGAAGGACCAGAAAATTATGACAAAACTGAAGTGAAGTACGGGGCAACTTTTTACAGCTGCCACACAGCACTTGACACCTGCTGTTGTGAAGTATAAAAAATGGAAACAAAGTATATGAAGGTAAAAAACATTACTGATCATTATGTCATTCACCTTCAGATGGTACGATAAAAAAAATGAAAATAATCAAATTATCTGTAAATATTGGTCAAATTAGGTTGAATGTGTCAATCAATTACCTACTTTTCCTGACACCTTAAGTCAAAAAGTAAAAATATCGTGTTTCTTCTTTGCATAATCTGCTGGGGAAATAGCGCACTAGCCAATATAGAAAGGAAACATTTATTCAACATGGTCTCGTGTCACAACAGTTTGGAAAATTCCCGGCATCTGGTATTCCAGGATTCGTATATTCGTATATAATGTTCGTTTAGTAGTAGGTCATAATCATATTTCAAGCTAAATTTTTAATATAATATCAATTATAATTGTAGTGCCTCAAACTACTGTGTACCAATTATAAAAAAGCGAGCTGACTATTTTCAGAACAAAATAAATTATTAACATATTAATGTGTCTCTCCGATCTATTTTTATATAACATTTTTTAAGAGATATTTTTTTAATAATAGTGGGACGGTAGTTTTAAGAGGTATGCTATTTAAAAAAATGTGGACTGCTTCTCTACTTTCAACATCTTTCAATTTACGTTCATTCATTTACAAGAGACAAATTCGAAATCCTAGTTCTTCAACGTGTCTCATCTTTCTTTATTTACGCTACCGCATACTTCTTTTCAAATCCTTTTAGTTCAGCAGATTCATGACTAAATGACGTCAAATTTGAATTATGGTGAAAGCTATTAAATTACAGATTTGCCCTTGAATGTTTTCATTTAACCAGCCAGAACCAAGGGATTAAAGGGAAGCAGGTTAAATCCAACGTGGTGAGCAATCTTTGACTTCTTCTAGTAGACAATAGTCTGAACAACAATCAATAATAAATACTCATTCTTTGAAATTTTATACTTTACTCAAGATTGTCTTTTTCGCCTTGTATTCTTTAAAATATGCTAATCATCATGCCCAAATTTACGGTTTGTAACAGTGTTCAAAAATAAGAACGAAATTAAAACAATTTTATTTTATATTTTTGCAAAAAAGGCATTCACGAATGTAAGTAAACAATTATGATATATTTAGCAACATAACTCCAGATGACAAAATGTAACAAAAACACATGAAACTAAATTCCAATTAGATACTAAATACGGATCTTATAAGGTTATTACAGATCTCTTAATTCAAAAAGCTATCTACATCTGGTATTCATAGTTACCAAAATTAAATATTACAATATTGCTGAATTGAGCTGTTAGGTTTATAATTCTGCGACAAAACAATTTGTCGACAAAATGTGTAATTCGGTAAACTCAACTCGACAACATATAAAGAAGTTTTTATATATTTGAAGTCTTCCTGGTCTGGGTTTATCGTCAAGTTGTTGATTGGATTTAAGTCACTCCTTTGCACTAATTGACCGTAAGAAAAACAGCATTTACAACATAAGCATCATTTTCTGTAATCGCTCTGACATTTTTCCTCTTTCAAAACCAACAAAATGTTGCTTTGTTGCTTTGCTCCAATGCATTGGTAACAACAGTTTGCAAAAGACAAATATTTTTATCATTTAAACCCTCAAAACAAATATTGTTAGATTCTTTCTGTTCCTTCTAGTATGCGGACAATCCACACCAGTTCAATCTACGTTTTGAAATTAAATATAACTATTATCTTCAGCTGTGAATGGTACATTAAATCGAATCGTGAACTGTTGTGCAAAAATCTTGAAAAAGAAACCTTGGCACAAGATCCTCGAATAGCCCAAGCAAAGGCTATCATCCTGTCTACTTCCAGTTGTATTATATGACGCTACCTTGCTTATTGAAACCCAGTTTGAGATTAAAATTTCACAAGACAAAATAAATTAATGTGCTAGTCCAAAATGTTTTCTGTTAGGACAGAGCTGCTTTTCTAGGTAACAGAGAGACAACACGGTTCTGCAACATCACCAACTCACAAATTCGGTGAGGCGGATAAAATTGCAACTGTGCTATTTACTAATTTTACACTCATTGAATGAATAGCTACTTCTTACAGATTAGTTTGCATTATATTACTTATCTTTTATTTCTTTGAAAAACAAACAATTCACAAATTTAAGAATCCACACAAAAATATCGTTTTTTCCACAACAAAAAGAATAACAACAAAAGTAGGTAATTTCACTAATAACAAGCTTTTCTTGCTTGGCATCTCATTATAAGCTGTTTTTACAACTAATCTTAGACGTAAATAGCATAAACAAGACGCGTACAACGCGAAAAGAAAGACCTAATGACAATGTCTTGCTTTGTTCGCAAATGTCGACGCTGGTAACAATGCCTTGACTCTAGTTCTTCTTTTAGCCAAAATGAATGTTCAGCCAAAACAAAATATTTGTATAAGATAGGGTCAACAAAGACTATTCATTGCAAAGTGAAAAATATGTACCATGGAGGTAATGTTTGCCATATCCTTCACAACAAGGGGTGCAGTCATCGAGATGTATGTACCTCGAGGCAAATCAGTCATGGTAAACCTTATGTCTTCAGAAAACTATAGAAAAATTTTCAGACAACGACCTGTATGCAGTAACTCTTATGTTATTAAATTTTCTTTCTTAAGATGGAAAAGGCTGCTGTACTCCTTCATCCTCGTATTGCCTGAACGTAAAATAGCATAAACAAGACGCGTACAACGCGGAAAGAAAGACCTAATGACAATGTCTTGCTTTGTTCGCAAATGTCGACGCTGGTAACAATGCCTTGACTCTAGTTCTTCTTTTAGCCAAAATGAATGTTCAGCCAAAACAAAATATTTGTATAAGATAGGGTCAACAAAGACTATTCATTGCAAAGTGAAAAATATGTACCATGGAGGTAATGTTTGCCATATCCTTCACAACAAGGGGTGCAGTCATCGAGATGTATGTACCTCGAGGCAAATCAGTCATGGCAAAACTTATGTCTTCAGAAAAGTATAGGCATTTCACAATGGTACCAAATTGAAATTGATGAGTGCACAAGGGAGGAGGATGAAAAAATATGTACAATTTAGCAATTTAAGAACAGAATTGATACAAAAATCTGAAAATGAATGGAAAGAGAATACTCAACGCTGGCGACGATATCTGTTTATGTCACATATTCATGTATAATTATAAACGACATTTTCTTTAAACACGGGAATAACCAATCCTAAATGACAAACAATAAATTATTTATCATGCAAAACATATCTTTACTTAAATGGCATGTTACGTGGATGTTCATCCTTATTTCCTCTTGTCTTGTTACAATGGATGTAAAAGCATTGTTTTGCCTCTGCATACATAAGCAAAAATATGAAGCACAGAATTCATATTTTCATCATGTTAAATATGTTTTTGCGTACTAAAAATTGTCATGTTTTGTGGTTTGTCAATGAATTAAAAAGAAATAAGAGGATTAATTTAAAAACTGAACTTATCAAAATCGTGGGTGACATTCGTTAGATATTTTTCCTTTCTCTTGAATAGGCGTATCTACGTTAAATCAAACGTATATAAATCCTCTCTTTTAATATGCCAACCTGACACTTCGGATGGATTAAATGTTAAGCGTTATGGTTTTACTTTTTCATCTTCTTCAGTTGTTCATTATTATTATTATAATTATTTCAATTAATTAATTATTATTATTATTACTTTAATCTATTTATTATTATCATCATCATCATCATCATCATCATTATTATTATTATTGTTATTATTATTAAAAATTAATTATTATTATTATTTTTAATATTATTATTGTTACTATTATTATAATTATTATTATTATTATTATCTTCACTATTATTTACATTAAATATTTTTGTTTAAATGTCCACAAAATAAATACGCTTAACAGTCACAGGAATAATACTTTTACGTAGGTACGTAGGTCAACTTAGAGCATTTAGATTACACAATAGTTGATAAAGAGAACTATGAAAAACGTTAAAGTACCTGTTTAATAAATGATTAAGACTTCTTAACAATATTTACAATATTTGTTATTGTAATTTCAAGAGTTTCTTTTTTTCTAGTTTCACGACTAACGTTCAACATATAAAATTAAAGTTACGCTTCAATATGTCATTTTAGTATGATTGAATTCATTAACCTAAGTATCCCTTGAAAGTAATCAAAGGGCAGCAAGCTCTGTGGTATTTTCTGATCTTTGCAATCTAAATCATACTGACTATCTGTATGTATTTTCCTGTATATAATTGTCTATAACAGTTTGAGATTGATACATATGGAATTTTGTATGACTACGGTTGCATCAAAATCATTTTTCATTTTTTATGACAGCCACATGTTATCCTTGTATATCCTTGTATATTGTGGCTACTTCCTTAAAAAAGACACTTCAAAAAAAGTTGCATCGACTAGGATTTGAACCCTATGCCTCTCACACACTAAACGAACACGCAACATCTGCACCACGGTGAAATTATACGTATGTATCTTGAATAAAAACAAAAACATTGTAATTCTAAATTTAGAATTTCCATTTCGTGTTTGTAATTCTTATAAATTTCGAGGTATTTTGTTCTAGATAAACCTGTTGTTTAACATTGATGAAAATAATTTAGCGAAAATCTTCTCGCAAAAACAGTCCGACATGTATATATTACATTACTCGACAGTCAGATTTATTTGTGCACTACGCGTGATTAAAATGACATTCATCCGCGTAATTTGTGATTGTGCATTCATGATAATCCAAAGCTTTACGGAAATAGCCAATCATTTTTCATTGTGTAAAAAAAAGATATTCATCCGCAAAATTTGTGATTGTAACCTCATATTTCTATTGACTAATCTAAACTTTTAATGCACTGTAATTCGTTAAATGCCTACATAAAAAATATTCTTCCTTTTAAATTGCTGGTTTTTAAGCAGTTTTGAGTGAGAACTACTTTGCGTTGTTAGGTCTGTAAGGAAACTTTGTGTTAGACTGTGGATGTTAGCTTTGTATTTACTGTTTTGTTTGTTTCATTTTACGCCTTTTTCCAACAGTATTTCAGTCATATAGGCGGGTAGTTTCCTAACCATCGTTCCTGGAGAGTTACACCAGTACTAGACTACCTTCCTCCGCGCTAAACTACCAAAGCATCTCCCGTGGATCGAACCCACGCCAGAGAATTAACTGAATTAGAAGTCATCGACTCTAACCCCTCGACCACGGAGGCGGTCCCGTATTTACTGATCTTGCGATCAGAAAATACAAAAAGTAACTAGCCAACTAACGTACACGTTTTACGCCGATTTCCGTGTATGTTGTAGATATTAATAATTCAAGTGATAAAAACAGAATTTAGTATTTGCGGTAATACTGAAGAAATGTTATAATAATATAGAGATTCATTTTAAACAAAAACATACAAATATTTATTGAAACAATAATGTTACAAGCGTTCTTGTATCAATTCAGTATTCAGAATCCAGTATCAACATTTACATTTTGAATGATAATATTTTGTTTTAGCACAATTTATTATTTGCTTTGTATAGATATGCTATTCTGTGTTGATTATTATTTCATGTCAAAAAGACAATATTATATTTTGCGTATGATCAATATCAGTTATTTGGAGTTTTAAATTACCATTTTTTGACAGTTCAGTTAATCACAAATATCAGTTTAAAATAGTAGAATCTATATTAGTAAATGTATAAAGAAAGGCCTTTGGAGATCAAATTTTTAAAGATACTTTATATTATTAAAACCGGTAAGGAACAAATAAACTCATGTCATTTTAGACATGAGTGACATGAGTTTAATATGTACATGCATTGTAACTGTAACATTAAAATGTTGCACTATCTGATTTTGTTTTGTTTAATTTCCAATAAGGCGATTCGTGTACTGCTTTTCTAATCAAATTTTATCTTAACTAGATTTAGTTCTGAAGCAATGTCCTAATACCACATTTAATTCAATGGAAATATATACTAGTATTTAGGTCTTTGCACCAGTGCCATAGCCTAACAATTCATCATTTCCCGAGTAAGTAAATATTTATGATTTGGTTTTTTTAATTAATTGTCTGCTATATTTTTTCGCAGGAAGAACCATTTGAAAGAGAACAATAAAATTGACCATAAATTTTATTAAAGAAAGTTTATAAAAAAAGTACTTACCGGCGTTGCTTTCCAGAAAAAAGTAATAATTTATTCAGGATGTCATATTGTTAAACTGAGAGCAGGTGCAGATTATTTCTATTAATTGCATTTTTACATTTTTTGGTCAATTTTATTGTAAATATTAGGTCAAAGTGACCAATTTTTAAAGAACGCTGAATGTCTTCGAATTTAATTTAAGGTACAGAAATATTTGTAATCCTTCTTTGTAACAAACATATTATAGTTTATTTAATGTTAATAATGAATTATTTTCTTGTGAACAAAATGCACGAAAAACACAGTGATTTGTAGCAAGGGAATTAAACATTTTTATGTCAGTCAGAAATCGTGACAATTATTTGTTTTATGAAAAAGGCATGGTTTAATTCACTTGAAACATGCAAATGAAATTACACTATTTTTGTCGTTTTTTTCACATTTTTCACTATGTTTTTTATATCTTTTTTAAGATAATATGCCCACGAAGAAGATAAAATATCACTATAATCTAACCATTTGGAGAACACATGCACTATGGATAAAACTTTAAAACTTACAATGAACAGTTACATAAGCCTTCAAATAATTATTTTCTTGGTTTTTCCGCATTTTTAATTTAGTATAATCTTTTATACAGACCATGTTTTTCATGTTTTTCATTTGATCCGTAAATGAAAATGATAAAAGCTTTTAAAGCTAAGCTTGTTTCTGATAAAGGTTGTTGGTGCCTTAGAAGCGGAACAGTATAGTAAGTAGTCAGTAGTCAATGAACGATATATACCGTGTTTCAATGGATGAAATATCTGCTGCACACCCAGAAATATTTTTACACTTTTTGATTATCTAAATGTTATATGGGATATGCAAAATAAATAAATTTACACGTTATAGTTCCTAATGCTTGAAGTTCTTCATAGAATTTAGATTAAAAGAAAGAAAGGTATTTTTTATATTAAAGTTGTCGCAAGTGAAATATAGTTACGTCAGTTGAAGGAAGAAAATGAAATGTTCTCATAGATATATGGCGTTTCTTTGACATTAAATTCACGACATGTAATGGCTGGAAGCTTCGTCCCTTAAGATCATTTAAACTTAAAGGAGACATGACTTCAAGAGCCATGCATCAGGAGTAATAAATGCCTAGAAGACAAAAAAGCCATGGAATAAAATCAATCTCAGCGAAACAGATCTGCAATTTTTATGTTTCCGTGTCAGTAGTAGCATTCATTAATATGTATTGTTATGTATGTAATATATTACATGTTTATAGTATAATCACTGTTCTATTTTTAGAACATAAACTTCATGTATGTACTAGAACTTTCTTAACTGTTGTAGAAAACTCATGCATTATATTTAGATAGAAATTTCCGGAATGTTCTTTGTTGTTGAAGTTGCTAGATTATGATTACTGTAGAAAATGGAAAACTATTCTAGAAACTTCTTAGCTTAATATATATATAAGGAGACATTTTTCTTTCGTATTACCTTTTAAGTCATCAGTGATCTTTTAAGTCATCAGTTACCTTTTTAAGTCATCAATATATTTGGACTATTATTCAACTTGGATATTAAGTGATTTATTGGAGCTTGAATTATTTTAAAACAGTTAAAATTATTCTTGTGGATTTTATTGTGGGAATTTATTCTAAAGTGTTCTTGGATTTAACTTGGATTTAACTGTGCTTTTCAAAAAGGGATCATTCCAGGATCAGACTGGACATTTGAATTTTACATTTATATTTGGACTTCAGGTATTTGTACACATACTTTGTTGTTTTAATTTTCTTTAATAATTTTTCTGTAATAAATTTGTTATTGTTACAAGTTTGTTGCTGGCTTCTCTTTCTCGTTACGCCTGGCTCGTAACAGTATCAAATTTACTTGTGGTATTGTTTAATATAACTGCATCTAAAGCATTATCTATATATATGTAAAACATATGTATATAGAAAATTATAACTGCTTTTTTATTAAATAGATGAATGTGTTTAACTTTGACATGTAATAGAAAAATTGAACTTTGAACTTTCCGAATTATTATGTACATACAATGAAGCAACTCAGGCATGAATTCAAACCAGCTAGATGTATGTTCAGTTGTTTCTATATCGCGTAGACTTAATTTAACATCTCATGGAGTACGAAGACATTCTTCATAAAATCTGAACGCGACACCGGAGAATGAAATTAATTACACGCATGTGTTTTCGATGTTTACTACTAGGATTGCAGATGGCCGTGCTACATGGCTTTGATTTGTCATTGTGACAGTAACTTGGGGCAACCCTTTTATAGATTTGTAATAGTCAATTAATGCGACAGATTATGTTTGCGTCGGTAGATATTTTTATAAATAAAGAGAGAGACAAAGAGCAAAGAGAGACAGACAGAAAGATCTTTCCTTAGGTAATAAAATATATTTTTAATTAAACTATATTAAGCCAGAAAACCACGATCAACAACGTTGCATCGAGTGAAACGTCGAATATTTTGAAAAACGTTGACTTGTGTTTGTCCAAGATAACGTCAAAAACCGGCAGGGTTATAACAAACATTTACTTATTTTCCGAACATCCCTTGTGTAAGAGGTTAAATTTTACTTATTTTTTTATGTGGATAAAATTCAAAAGTCCTGTGATCATGCAGTCTGCTTTCAATAAACGACACGCTGTCTAATATTAATGAGCATCACGATTAATATTGGACTTACACAAAAATATTTGACGCCAAAAATACAGTCCGGTCAGAACAAATGATTGACATCATAATAGTTATTTAATTAAAATGATTCCTACTTTGCCTGTAGATTATTACGTGAGTGTAATAGGAAAACATAACAATTTTGATTAGCGAAATCGAAAAATGTAAATATGTTAAACGGAAATGAAGCCAGGTAAATCTCAGATTTGCTGTAACAAGCTACATAAAAGACTTAGACAGTACTTCATATTCATGAACTAAACTTTAAATTTGTGACAAATATTGGACAAAAAGTAAGGATCGTGCGAATTTCTAGTTTTTCAACAAGCCTCTTATTCCCCAATTAACGTAACTGCATACTCCTTTAGTTCAGCCATTTCATGTCTAAATGACGTCTTACTTCTCAATTATGTCACTTTAATAAATAATAAATAAATTGCAGTTTTTCATCAGTAAGTGACGGTGCCTTTTAATAAAACAATGGTTATGAAATTGTTCAAAACACAAAGGGTCGATGGACTACTGCATGCTGAAAGACAATTAATTATAAAATAAAGCTCTTGAATATGTTCCTTGAATATGTTCCATGGGTTTAATGTTATAAAGAAAACAACGGAGGTATAAACCATCGCGGTCAGTAATCCTTCGAATGTTTGCACGACGCATTAACCACTCTGTCACACCTCCACTTCTGTTAGCTTGATTATAACTAGCTCATTCGAAATTGCTCCGATGCACGGGTTGTATTAAACAACAGCTTGTAAAAGACAGATATTTAAATTACAATGTATTAGAGCAATGCAAATGAATATTGCCAGATATCTATCTATTTTATGCGAACAATTCACACACGTTAAACTCATATGTTCACATTCAAAATTAATAACTTTAAACCTCAGCTTTGCTTACTTGTACTCTTTAGCGAATATAGAAACATTGTGAAATAAACTTGAAAAAGAAACTTTGGCATAAGATCCCCGAATAGACCGGACAAAGGCTATTGTACTGTCTGTTCTTAAGCAGTGGTATTATATGGCGCCACCTTGCTCATTGTAGCCCGGTATGAGAAGTGGATTTTACAAGACCAAACTTATTGAAAGTGTTAGTTCAATGTATTTACTTCTGGGATTAGAATTTTGTCAAGGCTGTATTTCTTTGTCAAGTAGAGCCAGGATGGTCGTGCAACACCGCCAACTCTCATGGGTATTTGTAATACGTTGTGCTAGTTTGACATTAAATCAATAAATAGCGACTATAAGATTATTTACATTATTTGCATTTAATGGAAAAAAAACAAATATATTAAAAAAACACAAATTGAAAAACCCACAAAAAATCTCATATTTGCCACATCAAAAAATAATTATGATAAACCTAATTAAGGGAATTCAGTAATTAAAAGGTTATTTGCTTTGCAACGCATAATTAGCTGCTCCTACCATTACATTAGCAAACAAAAAACTACCTTTACAATTTCAAATTAACAATGCCTTGCTTTTTTCTATTTTTTTTTTTTTTTTTTTTTGCGCAACTGTCGTCACTGGTGGCAAGACATTGATTCACTGTTTTAGATTTTGCCAAAATGAAATATCCATAACAAAATATGGACAACAAAGTTTAGCAAAATACCACGCATTGCAAAGTGACAAATGAAATTGATGTATGCTATATGCTTCACAACGCAGGTTGCAGTGATCCAGATTGATGTACGTTCCGGCAAATTTAAAGCAGCTGTTGCAAAACTTTAAATTTTCAAAAACTCAAGAACTATTTCAGAAAAACGACCCGCAGCAAGTCTTCATATTGCTGGCGGCCAATGGGTCAGTCAAGATGATAAACACATTGAACAAGTGGAATTAAACCAAGCCTGCACCTTTTGCGTGTTATGCTTAATTCGGGGACTCGGTATTTATATTACTTTCTTCTTATTACTTATAAAAGAAGGGACAGACTTTTGTACTCCCTTTTGATGTTTTTCCTAAAGACTGAAACTATACTTTTCAAGTCGAAAAGACTTCAAGTCTTTCGAAGGCATATTGGTTCAGCAGTGTAAATATAGTATACCAAGGAATGTTCCATAAATGTTTGAATTAAATACTAGGATTCATAGTTGAATGTGTTTTGGTGAATTCGGAACTTTCCTTTAACAAACTTTTATATACAGTAATACAATATGATGAATGAGAATTTTTTTTTAATTATTCTGACGACACAAACTGTTTTATGTCAAATATTTATATAATTTTAATCGGTTTTCTTTTAAACACAGGAATAATCATTCCTAAATATTTCTAATTTTTAATTTCTTGTGACGTGGTTGTTCATCCTTGTGACGTGGTTGTTCATCCTTATTTTATCTTTTCTGGTTATAATGAATTGATAAACATTGTTCTGCTTCTCCATCAATTAGCGAAAAGACAAAACTAGGACGTACATTTTCATAAAAATAAATATTGTTTCGTAATAAAAAAACGCATTATTATTGTATTGTCTCGAAGATATTTCTATGATTTTAAACACATTAAGGCACTAAACTGAAATTTATTTTCTCTGAAATTGGCGAATGGTGATTATATTTTTTCATATTTGGTGTTTGGAATATATATCAGTAAAACATATTTGATAAATGCATTGTGAAAAAAGAATCAAAATATAATATCACATATCAAATAATAATATATATAAAATAAAAATGAATCAATAAATAAGATGTCTTTCTTGTTTCTTCTTTTTCATACGTACACGCGTATCTGTTTTAACAATTCGTATGAGTCAATAACAAAAGAACTTACTAAAATTAACAGTAACAGAGCTGTATTACTGGTACTAATACTGCAGTCCGTACTGCATTGATTTTGCAAGTACTGGTACTGATACTGAATTACTCCTACAAAATCTTGCTTCTTTTGGTACATGTACTGGTACTGCATTACCGTCTTAAACAGTGGTATTTCTTCTACATTACAAGGTAGATAAAGATGTCAGTTGTTCTCTTTGTGTTAACTAGTAAAAAAGAGCAACGATCAAAACTAACCTATTGCTTCTATTCTAAATAATACTATTTCAAGTGATATTGTTCGATAAATAAACACAGACATTGCAAACATGATAGAAAATTATACATTTACTATAATATATGCAAGATCTGAAATTTGTTATGTGTAAAGATCCTGTTTGTTGTATTTAAAGTTGTTACAACACTTAAGTAAAATTTTATATATGTATATAATTATTCTTTTAAACAAATTTCCAAATATCCAAGAATAATTTTAATATGTACTACAAATGTTAATACGCATAATAAGTAATCCGTTAAAATATCAATTCATTTTTATTGAATTTTGGTTAAATCTTAATCGATGGCGAAAATAAATTTCAAAATTTAGACCCTCTATTAATTTATTTATTTATTTATTTATTAATACCCCGGTCACATATTCACGGAATACGCCCACGGAAGAGCCACGGATTAATTCCGGCATCTTCCGTAGCTACCCGTACTGGTCAGTAGCTCTCCGTATTGTAACCGTAATTTTTTTTTTTTGATGCGTTTATTTAAGGTCGCCGCCGGAAAGCCCATTAATAATGGGCGACCGAACACTCAAAGTCGGGTCATCGTAGAGCGTCCCGCCGAGATTTTTTTCGTCGATGTTTTTCCGCTTTATTGGTGGAGGAAGACCCCAGGTGCCCCTCCGGGCATTATTTCAGGCACAGCGGGCACCTGGGTACGAGAACCACCGACCTTCCGTAAGCCAGCTGGATGGCCTTCCTCACATGAAAGATTTCGACCCGAGTGAGGATCGAACCTACAGTGGTGAGGGACCTGTGATCTCAAGTCAACGATTTTAACACTCGGCCACCGTAATTCAATCGTAGTAGTCCTTGTATATCCGTAGCGATCCTTGACAATTTTGAACATGCACAAAAATTTTCTGCTACGGAAAAAATCAACCGTAGCGTATCCTTACTAGTCCGTATTAATCCGTTACTGATACGTACTGGTCCGTACGAAAACCGTAATAGTCCGTACTGATTCGTAGTCCACCAACTTGTCAAGGATTTCCACGGTTTGGTACGGAGAACTACGTATTTGTAACGGTTACCCTACGTATAAGCACGGTTTTTAATACGGATTAATACGGCATTGCCACGGAAAGCCACGATCGTAATACGTTGTACCACGGAGAGGCAAGGATTAGCACGGTCTTATACGGTTTATTGCGTTGCAACACGAAACGGTACGGTACGGTACGGCCCACCACTGTTTTGTACAGATGAATTAAGTATCATGCACTTTTTCAAATGTATAAATACTATCTTCTTGTTAAAAAACAGACATATGTATTTGCACAAACATTTAATAAATGATAATTGCCATTTAATGGCTGCAACTTTATATTGAAATGGCTCAGAATGCGGAGGCAGTGGTCGAGCTGCTTGATGACATGCATAGAAGTAAATTTATATTAATATCGTACTAAAATTCATTGGATCGTAAAAATGGAGTAAATATGTACATAAAACGGAAGTGTCTCATAAGACTCGGACACTGGCCATAGAGTGATAATAAGATTAATTAATAAGGTTTTTACATAAACATCACGATAATAAATGTAATTGTAAGATAAACAGCAAATCTTAAAATTAAAAGAGAAGCAGTATTGATCAACATTTTTCATTAATGAATATTAGTCCATATCTAATCAGGTATTAGAAGACGGACGAGATGGTGGACTAGAGACCGCTTCATATTTAGTATGAGGCTCTTATGGCCGTACTTGTAGAGGATCCAGCGTCCTTCAAGAAATTCACTTTAATTGGACCTGATGGGTCTCGGGGTTCGGACGCGATTAGGCTGAATCCTTCCCGCCAAAATCATTGAACGCTGCAATTCGTTTTCTAGGTGTTCTTTTCTTTTGAGGCATTTTGAAAATGAGCAAGCAAGAGGTTGTGGTCGGATGTATTAGGTCCGTATAGATCCGTGGCAATTCGTTCTTCTCCGTATCAATACGTTCTTCTCCTTATCAGACCGTACTTATTCGTACTAACCCGTGCTTATACCGTAGCAGACCGTAGTGTATCCGTAGTGCGTTCGTCCTGATTAGTGTCGCTCTGTATCAAACCGTGTCGGTCCGTAGCAATCCGCGTCTCTCCGGGGGATTTTTGGTGGTAAATCCGTGGGACTTCGTACTCATACCGTTGTGTGTCCGTACTTGAACCGTAGCGGACTACGGAATTTCACATTTCCGTAGTAATCCGTGATCGATTAAACCGTAGCTCTTCCGTGGCATTGTCCGTGAATATGTGACCGGGGCATAAGTTCCAGAACAAGGCATTATTTGTAAAGATATTAACGAATAAATAATGCCCCGGTCACATATTCACGGGACAATGCCACGGAAGAGCTACGGTTTTAATCGATCACGGATTACTACGGAAATGTGAAATTCCGTAGTCCGCTACGGTTCAAGTACGGACACACAACGGTATGAGTACGAAGTCCCACGGATCTTTACCACCAAAAAATCCCCCGGAGAGACGCGGATTGCTACGGACCGACACGGTTTGATACAGAGCGACACTAATCAGGACGAACGCACTACGGATACACTACGGTCTGCTACGGTATAAGCACGGGTTAGTACGAATAAGTACGGTCTGATAAGGAGAAGAACGTATTGATACGGAGAAGAACGAATTGCCACGGATCTATACGGACCTAATGCATCCGACCACAACCTCTTGCTGGCTCATTTTCAAAATGCCTCAAAAGAAAAGAACACCTAGAAAACGAATTGCAGCGTTCAATGATTTTGGCGGGAAGTATTCAGCCTAATCGCGTCCGAACCCCGAGACCCATCAGGTCCAATTAAAGTGAATTTCTTGAAGGACGCTGGATCCTCTACAAGTACGGCCATAAGAGCCTCATACTAAATATGAAGCGGTCTCTAGTCCACCATCTCGTCCGTCTTCTAATACCTGATTAGATATGGACTAATATTCATTAATGAAAAATGTTGATCAATACTGCTTCTCTTTTAATTTTAAGATTTGCTGTTTATCTTACAATTACATTTATTATCGTGATGTTTATGTAAAAACCTTATTAATTAATCTTATTATCACTCTATGGCCAGTGTCCGAGGCTTATGAGACACTTCCGTTTTATGTACATATTTACTCCATTTTTACGATCCAATGAATTTTAGTACGATATTAATATAAATTTACTTCTATGCATGTCATCAAAGCAGCTCGACCACTGCCTCCGCATTCTGAGCCATTTCAATATAAGTTGCAGCCATTAAATGGCAAATTATCATTTATTAAATGTTTGTGCAAATACATATGTCTGTTTTTAACAAGAAGATAGTATTTATACATTTGAAAAAGTACATGATACTTAATTCATCTGTACAAAACAGTGGTGGGCCGTACCGTACCGTACCGTTTTCGTGTTGCAACGCAATAAACCGTATAAGACCGTGCTAATCCTTGCCTCTCCGTGGTACAACGTATTACGATCGTGGCTTTCCGTGGCAATGCCGTATTAATCCGTATTAAAACCGTAGCTTATACGTAGGGTAACCGTACAAATACGTAGTTCTCCGTACCAAACCGTGGAAATCCTTGACAAGTTGGTGGACTACGAATCAGTACGGACTATTACGGTTTTCGTACGGACCAGTACGTATCAGTACGGATTAATACGGACTAGTAAGGATACGCTACGGTTGATTTTTCCGTAGCAAATTTTTGTGCATGTTCAAAAATTGTCAAGGATCGCTACGGATATACAAGGACTACTACGATTGATTACGGTGGCCGAGTGGTTAAAATCGTTGACTTGAGATCACAGGTCCCTCACCACTGTAGGTTCGATCCTCACTCGGGTCGAAATCTTTCATGTGAGGAAGCCATCCAGCTGGCTTACGGAAGGTCGGTGGTTCTACCCAGGTGCCCGCTCGTGCCTGAAATAATGCCCGGAGGGGCACCTGGGGTCTTCCTCCACCAATAAAGCTGGAAAAAAATCGACGAAAAATCTCGGCGGGACGCTCTACGATGACCCGACTTGAGTGTACGGTCGCCCATATGGGCTTTCCGGCGGCGACCTTAAATAAACGCATCAAAAAAAAAATTACGGTTACAATACGGAGAGCTACTGACCAGTACGGGTAGCTACGGAAGATGCCGGAATTAATCCGTGGCTCTTCCGTGGGCGTATTCCGTGAATATGTGACCGGGGTATTACAATATTGATAAATCTTCATATGAGCATCATGTGTTTTATATATAACAATTGAGTTACAGGATCTTTTATCTCGAATTAAATCAATTCACGTCCTACTTTCCTGAATACATTTTATCTTAAAAAGTTATTTGTTGTGAAGCATTTTTATTTTCGATTGAATTTAATGATAACGTATAATTTATTTTTTGCTCAATTGTAATATTTATTGTATGTAAGTTAACATTTCATCATTTCCCGTAAAAAATATTTGATTTATTCTTTTTGATAAATTGACTGGACTGCTATTTTAGTTGCAAGAAGTACGATTTGAAAGAGAACGATAAAATGAACCTTCAATTTCAATAATTAAAACAGTTTTCACCGGTTTTCTATTTTTAGGAAGTCATATTGTGAAACTGAGAGCAGGTGCAGATTATTTCTGTTAATTTCTTGTATATTTTTTTGTAAATAATATGAACAAGGCAATACCTAAAATAGAGCTATTTGACAGAAATTATAGTAAATTATTATTTGAATGGGGAAGTCGGTTGAAATAATCGTTCATTTTATCTTGCATTTTCTGTTTTAAAAGCGTCAATCATTACTTATGCACTGCTTCTTTTATTTTGGTTCCCTGTTCTATATCGTTTCCTTTAAGAATGCGCAGTACACTAGTCTTCGCATCCGTTTTTATTCAGAATTCTTTCAAATTGGCTTTAATCGTTATCTTTTATTTCGAAAAGTTGCGAAGTGTTAAGTTCTCACTTCCGAAGAAAGTTTTAAAAGCATCACTATCTAGCAGGTACTCGCATTACCGTAAAGCTCGCTTTAGGGACCAGCTCTTCGAGCTCGCTTTAACATTACATAATTGCGTCAAAATGACCGGTGTTAATGCAACTGAGCCTTTGACTTGAAAGTTTTGATCATTATTTTCTTTATTTCGTAAAAAGTACTTTGTTTGAATAGCAAAAACTGCAATTATACTATTTAATCTGTAAAAAATAAATAATATTTTTGTGAACAAAATTACGTGAAAAACATATTGATTTGTAACACGGAACTTAAATAATTTAATGCCAGTCAGAAAGCGTGACAATTTTTTTGTAATTGAAAAAGGTTCTGGTTAATTTCAAAAAGAATTTAAATAACAACATGTTTGTCGTATTGACATTCTTTCACCTGTTTTCTCTGTTTTATTTGTTTTTAAGATAATCAACATACGTTATTAGTAGATAAGAATAGGATAACTTTGACCTGATAAAATTGGGATCTGTCTGCGTTGAGAATATACAATTAATACTCCCAAAGTAGACATATTACATAAAATTAAAAAGTTTAAAAATAAAACCCAAAAAAGTTTGGGCCAAAAATTTCATTCACTATATAAAAATTCCAAACAAAAACCCGTGTACAATAAGATGATCACAACGTTGAACAGTTGGGGACAAATTTTTGCGCCCTTTTAATTTTTAATCTTCCCTTTTCGGCCCCGGGGACACAATGTCGTGGCAATCTGGGTTTAAAACTTCAACCAAAGTTTTTTTGGGGCCCGGGGCCGGAAACCCGGGGAAATTAAAATTAAGTTGGGTTTCGCAAAGGGAATTTTTGAAATTTTTTCGTGAGACGGGCCCCGATGTGGTCGCACCCAGATCTGTCCGGGGGGCCAAAAAGTTACTAAAATCTACTCACGAAAAAATTTGTTGACGTTTTTAACCCTTTTTACTACCCAGATAATTAAAAAACAACATGTTACCCCCTGTGCCACCCGTATAATTCTTTCATGGAACGTAGCATTGTGTTGTTTTTGTTTTGTTTTTTGTATTATAAAAACAAACACAACTTGTGTTTCATTTCATCTATATATAAAGGAAAATATTTTTTAAAGCAAAGCTGGTTTCTGTGACTGCGAAATAGAACGGAACGAAACAAAAAAGGATGAAGATGTAAGCAATACTTTTTCATCATTTAAATATTGTTTGTTGTTGTTTCGAACAAATTTTGTTGTAATTTTCTTCCTCATTTATCTGAATGAAAATTAATATCCTTAAAGTAGTGTATTGATAAACTAGGCAGCTGCTATTTCGCGATTTTGAATTTATTTGCATGTTCTACTTTATGATATACATTTATCTGTTTTCTGTGCTGTGGCAGATTTTATCTTTCATTAGAAATTTCATTTTAAAAATCTATCAAAATATATCATTGGCTTAACATCTGTTAATTTGATCATATATGCTTTATATAAATCAAGATGCTAACACGTAAATAAATTTCAGTACAAGCAGTTACATTCTAAGAAACGTATGAAAAGTATGTCTTCTCACAAACATGCAAATTTTCCTGTAGTCTTCAGACATAAAAAAAATAAGTTACAGGTTCAAGCCCGAAGCATACATATAAATATACAAAATATTATTACATGTTTCTGTACATTATAGAATTTGCTCGTTTCTTTTGGTTTCGCGCAGTAATGTTTTAAAGTGTTCCTGGCATTTTGATTAAAAAATGTTACATTTGTCAACAAGGGTAAAAAAGGGGGAATCAGGTTGTAGAAAAATATGTAAGATTATACATGCGCTATGTGTTACAACAGCAAGCAAAAACAGATAGGAAGATTAAAATTCGGCAATCTCTTTAAATATAATTATAACCTGTATTTCACTCGCTCCGATAGCAACAAAAGAAGTTTTAGCTATATCAGTAGCCATAGATTAAACACGAAATAGCTTCGTTACAATTAGAGAACAAAACATTGTTTCATTGAATGATTTCAAATTGTATCACATTAAATATAATTATTTATTTAGAAAAAAAAAAAAGGAATTAAGGGTCACATGATCTACATTGAAACTTGTTTTGTTGACTTTATAATTTCACTGGTTAAGTTTATAATTTCTTGTTTCAAGATTGTATGTTCATTGGTTAACTGGTATTATTAACTGATATACAAAAATGGGTAGAACTATTCAATCAGTCAAACAAGTAATAAATGTCATAGACAATAAGAGTTGTTTAAAAGCACTTAACTCCTTTGTCGATATTTGCGACTATTTATAGAAAAACATAAAAATTGACTAAATGCGTTTGTGTTAGATATTAATGATTTATATTCAAAAAATAAAGACCTCCAAGTTAGAGAACAGAAACGTATGACGCAGATACTTGATGTTTAAGTAAAAGAAGAAATACAGAGAAGCATCCGCAAATGGAATCCAAGATGATTTTCAAAAGACAGCAGAGAAGAGAGACGAGTCAGAAAAAAGCATAGCGAGTAAATTATGTAAACCAAATACTTTCGAGATGATACGCAATTTCTATCAATAATCCCAAAACAAAACTAAAATGCCTACACATTTAATAAACTATACCGGTCTATTGGAAAGAGACAACACTTACATATTGAGAAAGTAATATTTCATTCTTTCATTATCTTGACAATTGACTGATGACAGATAGAACTTTTAAAGCATAAAATATTAAATGGATAAATCAAAACATACAAATGTGAAATGGATGAACATTTGTAACATGGAATTTTAGTAAAGATAAAAATACAACAGAAATTGCAGTCATGTAAAATACTGATCATTTCGTTACATCAATAACTATGTATTTATTCTCTGATATTTTACATCAATATGTCACTTAGGGTATTTTGTCCAAAAAAACAACATACTTTTAATTTATAATATGGACAAGGAGTCATTTGCTTTTAAACAACTGGTGGCAGCTACATGACATTTTTTATTTCATTTGCATTTATTACTTTTTTTCTCAGTGCTAAATGTATTTGAAGACACAGTTTTAAGATTTTCTGATGATATGTACACATTTCTGTTTATTAACATAGTTCTTGTTTCTTTTTTTAAAATTATTTTAATCTGTGTTATATACAAATTCTGATAACTTAGCAGATCCAAGCTCAACAGTCAACACATATATACACATAAAATATTGTTCAATATTCATATCCGTCTATAAATGTTCTCGTTTCGTTTCGTTTTTGCAAAGTACCAATATCGGCTTTGGTATCGTCACTTTGCAAACCGGTACAAATCGAGCTTTGTTAATACCTATGTAGGTATTGCCTAACGGACCGAAACAAGGCAAAATGTATTTCATTTTTTAACGATCTGGTGTGATTTTAATCGTATATTATAGCACATTTAAAGACAATCTACATATACGGTACATCTTGATACGTGGGATGCTCTGGCTACTTGTTAATGGAAAGATGTATGCGTTTATAATCATTTACTGTTATTTGTTTAGCTAAAAAGAAAGGGATATGATCTTTTTCTTTTTCACCGATAACCGGGTATCTTACTTGATTTTTTTTTTGTTTAGCTCCGTTTCGCAAAATATCAATACCTTTTAGGTTTCACTTTTCCGTCAAGAACAGTACACATGTTTAAAAACAAAGTTTTTATGAGTTTTATTTGATATTATACACCGTTCATTGGCACTCCTCTTTAATGAGAACATTATAACGATTTTAAAAATTAAATAATTATTCTACTGCAAGTTATATAATGAAATTAATTCGGAACAAACAATAAAAACATTTAATTACAACAATGTTAATTAATGAGGAATCGAAAACAAAGACAATGCAATTATTTTTATATCATTTTTGAAATCTATACAACAAAATATGTCTATCATCATGTCAGATGTAAGATACATTTTATCGTGCATTTCATTTTTAATCACGTAATTATTGCATTGTTCCTGGTTTCTTGTCATAAGGACGTGAATAAGTTAACTTTATTTCATTCAGTTGTTTGAATTAAGTAAAGGAAATGTATTGAAAAACTTCAGATCGTAAACAAGTTCAACGTACTAATGAAATATGTAATCTGATCATTAATACATGTGTAAATAAAAAAAATCGAATAAGTGTTAAAGCATAAACAAAGACAAGCATATTGCAAAATTTGACATTAATTTCTCAAACATGATGCATAAAACTGTTTATTGGCATTTTACGCCTAAAAGATCCACCCTGTAGAATTCAACAGCTAATTAATACATAATATATTATTTAAAAATAGGTGCTTCCCTGAACGACATTAAACACAGAAAAGACTGCACACCTCATCTTCAGTTTGATGTAGTAAATTAATTACAGCATTTTGATAGTTGAATATTTTTTTTCATTTCCCCAAGTAGCATTGACTAAATAGTTCATGTGTTTATCAATACTTGTAATATTTGAATAAATGGTCCTGGAGGACTGAATAATTTTAAGATGCAAGTTGCATTCGAGGCGATTTACAAGTTTCAAACAACTCTTTACACTGCATGTTATTTGAATAAAATATATATAAGCGGAGATTCATTTAAAGTATGCCATATTGCAGCACGGACAAATGGAAAAATGTCTATTGGCTATCAGTGGTTTATATAATTGCATATTTAAGTTGTGTATACGCATATAAAATGCCGAGACATAATATAATTGGACAAATAGCTATCGGCTTGGTAAGCGTTCTTTATTCGTCAAATTGACGGCTGGTCGATTTTACTTTTAAATTGAGATTGTTTAATAAAACCATTTTAATACCAAATAAATACTAAAGGCTTATATTTGTCTTATTAACATTGTTTATAACAGACAAAAAATACCGTTTCACCTACATAAACATGTGTTTAATTCGATGTAAAACAGCAAAAAAAAACGTTAAATTGTAATTGTATACCTTGTAAGAATGTAATGTTAATATAAAGAAGATAACTGTTAAGAGAGTACTTTAGTTATGACAATCGCTTTATTTCTCCTTACGTGATTATCACGTGAGCTTACGCATTGATTTACATTGCAATCACTGCAATGTATAATTCTGGAATCTAAATTTAATTACAATTAGTAGAACATTGCAAATATCTTCATCTTTTAGAAAGGAAATGATTTAAAATGTCAACTCAGGTACAGACAGTTTCAGATTTTAGCTTCAATTATTTTACTGAGCAATGTGAGCAAAAGTTGGTATGTATATTTAGATACATTATACAGTTATGTTAGTTTGTGAATTTCATATAACTGATCAAGCGTCCACTATAAGCTGATTCTATTCTATAATAACTTAAGTGTTTTAAATATTTATGTTGTTATAACTTCTAACTTAAATAGATGTTCGTAAATGATAAAAATGCCTATTGGCAAGTAATGTTATGATCTTAAATTTGCAGTATGCATCCTAATATAGCTATATACGCTCGTATTGTTACCTTTATGTTTTATGTATATATTTCATAAACGAAATGCTTGCAGAGTTGATACGGTTTTCTGATGACATTCTGTGTAGTTTGACACGAGCTAGGCCAAACGAAATAGCAAAAAAAACACAATTAGATGACAAACTATGTTTCGCAATGAATTATTATTATGTTAGCATGCTTACATACATATAGGTCCAAGACATTAAATTTATAATAGACAAGTCTTTCAATTATAAAGTTATAATATAATTTTCGGTTAATTCGGTATTATTGGTTAAATCTAGAATTCTTGCAATTATTGCGTGACCTTTTACTTGATATACACAGGTAGCTAAATATACACTGAAAATATCTCTATAGAAAAATGTAGCCTTAAATACAAAATACAAAAATAAAAATCTTTATAGAAAATTCCATGTAATGCCTAGAAATGATCATGTGTCTGTTTCCTTTTGATAGCATAAGGTCTATTTTAGAAAGTCATTGACAAGAATAAATATTAATTAAAACTATCGGATGAAACGAGACTAAACTTATAAATAAACTGGTTGATACTAACCTTATTATCCTTCACTGTATATAATGATTGCATTATAAATATCTATACGGACTAAAAGATTTGTGCTAAATTAAGGCTCCGTCGGCATGTAAAGAAACTTAACTCGTGTAAACGTATAAGTAAAATGAAACCGTAAATAGTATTAATACATATGACAACAAACAATTTCATTACTCCTGTTGTGTTGTGTGTTGTTTTGTTTTGTATGTTTGTCTATTTTGTTTGTTTTTTGTTTTGTTTTTTGTTTATTTTTGTTCTTTACCTTGATAGTGATTAAAAGTACGTTAGTATGTAGAATTGTCATCCTTTTCAACTATTTGAAGAAATACAAAACATGTATACAAATGAAAAAATGAATTTTATGTAATTGAACACTTTACTGATTTTTGTATCAAAGAACTGTCATAACTCTTGTCAATTTTCAGTAAAATGGAAACAATTTAGGTCAACGCAATAGCAAAACGTAAATTTATCATTTATATCGTTATTAAATAGACTAAGTAAGAAAATCTCGCACTTGTATTTGTCTCAAACTTGCTAGAAATATTCTAAATTGTATAACATGGAGGTAAGGTAAGACATATCCTGGTTATGTTTTGTTAATATTTCATAAGTTATGTTTAGAAAGAAGGTGGGCGAGAAAATATAAAAAAAGTTGCAAGCTTTGTGGTTTTTTCTGATCTTTGCAATCTAAATCGTACCGTATATCTGTATGTATTTTTTAGTAAAAGTTATTGCTATATACTATAATTCCTCGTACAGGGTACCGAGATTCAGCGACTGCGTTTAGAATTTTTACTATATCAGTTTAATTTTGGTTACATCAAAAAATCATGTTGCTCATTTTTTATGACAGTCACACTTTATCGTTGCATATCGTGGCTACTTCCATTAGAAAGACACTTAAAAATAGGTGCTTGGATGGGATTTCAACTCCAGACCTCTCACACCCTAAACGAGCGCGTTTACTCAGCACCACGGAGATGTTATACGAACCTTGAATAAAATCGTATACATTGTAATACTAACTTTAGAGTTTCCATTTTGGGTTTGTAATCCGCATAATGTGTGATTCTGCATTTATTGACATTTCTTTAAGCCAACGCTACATGCGTTGTAAATTGTTGAAAGCTTGTTACAAAATAAAAATATTACTTTCTTTTACATCACTAGTTTAACCTGAGGGGACTTTAGGTTTACCCTCCGTCCGTCTGTCCGTCTGTCTGTCTCTCTGTCTCTCTTTTTTTCCAGCTCTATTGGTAGCGGAAGATCCCAGGTGGCCTCCGGGCATTATTTCAGGCACGAGCGGACACCTGGGTAGAACTACCGACCTTCCGTAAGCCAGCTGGATCTATCTATCTATCTATAAATAATATCATATAGTTCATATGAAAGGAATATTCCACTCTTCATTTTGGATAATATGTTAAGCGTAAACCTTTCACTTCTTTAACCAACAAAGAGACCTAAGTATTACATTACATTTAAATATTTGGTAAAATTTTGACATGGTATTTTACAATCCTTTGCAAAACAACACTTGTATAAATTAATTCAAACAAGGTGGGTTGGTTGGTTTAAATTTATGCATATTAGTAAGGGCTTCAGCAATTTAGAAATAATTGTCTACATATACATAGTAAATATATACAAAACCATTGCTAACCCTTTCTTTAACAACTGGCGTAAAACATACAAATCTTAAGTTAAATGTAACTTGTAAATGTTGCTCCAGTGTGCATTATAAGAAACATTATAAAAATCAGATATCATCCCCGATCAGATCAGGGGCTAACTGTTTAGCTATAATTTTGTATATATGTTAAAAGATAAATGTCCTTAAACTATACTATATATTTTACACATTAAGAAGTACACAAACTTATGATAAAAGAAATATTCAAAGCCGGATCAACATGTGCTATATTTATGACAATCAAACAAAAAGTAGTACTTAGTCGACCTATACAGTCCAGAAAATTAACTAATATAGAAGCAAATGTATTTATCAGTTTTGAATATTTCCTATTCTTATATCATCTTTGTTGTATATACACAAATTTGTTTCTCATATATAATATCATGCAAAACATTTTGAACTGAATTAAACTATTTTCCCCTGCTCATATTTTTTTAATATTTACATAGGTTTATCTATGCAGAAAATCTGTTTTGGCTTGTAATATCATATGTCATGTTTTTCTGCTGGATTGTAACATGTGTTCATTAGACAATACATAGCTAAGCTTATCTTGATCAAATAAATGCTTTGAAAATGCACTTCTAAGTGCAGGCTTTATTTAATACAATATCATTTTCTAATATTTTCATACAAAGGACTATAAAATAATACATTTTTATATGCAACATAAGATGAATAAAGAAATATGAATAATGTTAAACGTAACAGCCTGTTAGGTATTATTGCTATAAATTTGATTGTTTGTTACAGCGGCCATGCAAGAACAGAACAGTTCGAAATTGTTGGCTACAGTAGATATCCAGTATAGTGTTAAAAAGTACAAACTTGCTTTTTCTTTGTAAAAATTAGATGAACATTTAAATTAATTAGTATCTTTAACTTTAGAATTCAATTATTTATCCTGAGAACAAAATTATAGGCTTATCTTCTTTAAGACTTTCGTTTTCATTTCTTTGCTTTTTCGGCCAACAAATTTTAATAAAGAGGAAAAAACCTTCATAATGTCACTATCTTTAGAAAAATTGAAACAGTTATTTAGTTATAATATTTTATTCAGTCAGTTGATGTGAACGTGTTAGTATGTATATCAAAGTAATAACAGTGCTGCTCAGTATAAAGGTCTCTCTGTAAGACAGGTCAGTTCAGACAAAAAGTAAAAGGTTTTAAAAAGGTACCTCAGACATATGAGACCTGTGATCATCATGTTATATAATCACAGAAGAAGATTAAACCCATATCCTTATGTAGTTTAAGAGGCATCAAAATGCCTGCAAAAACTTAACCAAAGTGTAACTACGACGCCGACGCCGGAGTGAGTACAATAACTTCAAATAATTTAATCATTTCAAATAGGATCATACTACTTCATATTAAACAAACTTCATTTTTTAGACATTGTGAAATGTTGATAAGATAAAATGAGTATTTCATTTTCCGTTGTTTTTTTTTTCACTGTAAAAATATTTTTTACTACAGTGAAACAAATTTTCCGTATTTTCACTTGTGTATTGCCGGACTACTTTTTTCCCAAAATCAGTTTAAACACAAAATTGATGGGGGATTCTTTCAAATCATAAATGTAAAAAGAAAAAACATAATATTTATAATAAACCGAAAAATTAAAGTTATTTTCTCTTTATACAGGACTTATTTTCATCTTGTTGTATGAAAATGTTCATATTTCACTCGTGGCTGCTGCAACTCATGAAATATTTATTACATACCACTCGATGAAAATAAGTCCTGTATTTATAGAAAACAGTTGAATATCCTTAATGGATTGATTAATTTATTACATTATTTATTATATGTTTTAATATATAAAATTGTCAAAATCAGGTAAATCACGTCGAACATATTTCGGGCCTCTTTAAAACATGATATTATATAAAAATAAAGTTTCCTTTGTTTCCTGCGTATTCCGGGAACGCTACGTTTAACGGAAAGTTTGCAAGATGAATACTGTACTGTGTCTATTTGTTGTGCTAGTGTCAATTACTGTTGGCAATGGAGCAGTATCGTTTAGCCCTTCGGAGTCGGAGACAGGTAAGGGCGCGTTTTTTGTTGTTGTTTTTTTAATTATGTTGTAAAAAAATATATACTATGCCCATACTTGAGTAAATCTTTTAATCACAGGAATTTATTAAATCTATAAAATTCTTACTGAATATTTCTAATTTGTACTACTTATTTGAATGAAATATTATTATTATTCCTAACATGTGACAATGTTTAAAAAGTTGGTCTTTTCTTAAAAAATTCATTTTTTATGAAATTATATATTCACATTGTGTCGCTCAATAGTTTGTAGAATTTCAAACATAACATATCTACTTTGTGTGAATTCAAAACATGTTATATTTATTTATTTTACAAAAATACTGTGTAGCAATTATCAATATTATCTAATATCAAATTTGAGCAAAATTTATCTTTTTAAAAAAGAGTCAGTATGCTATTATTTGATGTAAAACCAAACAAATAATTCCAATACTAATTTACCTTTATAAACACGTATATACTATTACAGTTATCACTATGGATGTGTTTAAATCACCACTTACATTGTGTCATTGTATTGTAAGTTTTTTATTGCCCACTTGATTTATTTGTGCAGATTTTTGTAAGAGTTGATTGCATGACCTGAAAATGTAAAACTTATTCACATGCTCTGACACATTGTTTCCATTATTTTCTAAGAATTATCAGCCAATTCATTTCAACACTAGAGCTTTTAAACAGTTATACATAAACGTGCAAATCCATACGAAAAAGAAGAAAAGAAATAAGCTTGAAATAAGCTAAAAGAAAACTTGGAGTAAACATGCCGTCAATAACAGAACATGATCCTATGTGTCAACCGGTAAATCAGATATTGTATGACAGATATATTTTTCAAACAAATAAAATGATGACATTATAACAGAATATTTACAAGGTAACGAGCAGTGCATATATGTCACAATATAACTATACGTTTAGAGAAGGTCATAATACAACTTATTCGTAACAACTTTTTCGTAAGAACGTACAAGTAAAATATTATTTGATGTTGATGTTTACTACCAGGATGAAAATTATATAATTTACCAGTGACTTCATGCCTAGAATAGTAATATCTATTACTTGGTTTATTTCGACACCTTTACTTAACATATAAGATCGAATTTGAACATCAAAAGGAGTGTAGATATATATTTCAAGTTTTATAAGTTTTTTATTTATTACTTTTTTATAATTTATTTATTAATTTATTTTTGTGAATTAACAAGGCTTACTATTTTGAGCGCATTAGGTCTTATCCAATATAAGCGACTATCAATACACCTTTTCCTTATATCATTTAAAAAAACTATTTAAAGCGATATTCGTCTTCGATTTTTCCACACCTTACACAAATTATTTTACTTAAAGGGATCTTACGTGGCTTAGGTCATCCGCCATTGTCTGTCGGAAATCTATGAGAAGAGACACGTAAACGGGAAAACGATTGACAAACTTTTTGAACAAAGTAGCATTCTAAATATGGCTTAAATTTAAAAGATGATATTGTATCATAAAAGAAAGCCCTACTGGATTGATTAAGTCTTGCGTTCCAGTTATGAATAAAATAATCATTTTCAACCAGCTTACCCTTTGGCTTTCAGCATATCAAAGTGTCTTGCTATCTGTTACCACAATTAATATAATCAAATAAATACAAAACTGTGATCACAGATTTTGTGTACATTTCTGCCATAAATGATTTGGCTTTAAAACGGTAAGAAAATAATTATGGTTTGCAACAAATTTATTCCAGTCTATGGAGAGAAAGTACAGTTCTGTAAATACAAAGACATCAGGATGCTTCCAGTATCTACAATAAAAGATTACGATAGCTGCGAAAAGTGTGTCTGTACCGAGAGAGGTCTTTCCTGCGCCACGTACGAATATTTCTATATTCTATTTCCTCTTTTATCCAATCTAGTTTTGTCTCCAATGAATTTTCTTAGGAATTTTACATTTATATAAAATCATCTTATCTTTTCTCAGAATAAGAATTCTGTTTATCAAATTATAGTAAACTGAGTGTTCCAAAAGTGTTCCTCGATTCAGTTCATTTGCGCTGAAAAAGCGTTCACAGGAGTAGTAGTGGGGTGGATGGGGTTACTACTCACAGGATACGCCCATATCAGTATGTTAAATCATATTAATCTTTGATATAATTGATTGTTTTTGTTCAATAGTTTACGAACGGCATTCCATGTCAATACTCCTGCGAATTCTAAATGTGTTAGTGTGAGAATAGGATGTGTAAACAGATGGAGGAGGAAGTCAAACAAGAACAAAAAGTGTCCAAAAAGCTTGATACCGCGGGATTTCACCATGGTTGGAAAATAGACGACAGTTTATTTTCTTTTAAATGAAAACATTCAAAGATTAACTTAAATGTCTACCTGTTGCAAAACAATAGTCTTTGATTTTTTTTTCTACTTTAAGTACGTTAAGTCAATTTGTCTGTTTGTATGTAAAGAATTATTTTCAAATGGAGAAAATTATAAATAAAATGATATCATATAGAGTATTTGTTCTTCTTGTTATAAAAAGAGATTTGTGAAGTTGGCGTCCTAACGGCCCGGTGGCCTAGTGGCATGAAGTCGACGACCTAACTGCCAAGTGACCTACCGACTGAGCGGCATAGCAGTGTGAAGTTGGAAGCCTGGCGGCATAGCGGCGTGAAGTTGGCGGAATTTGGCCAAACAACATAGTGGCGTTAAATAAGCGGCCTAGCAGCCCAGCGGCCTAACACCCTAAACTTAAAGCATTGTTAAAGTTTGATTAAGACATTTAAACGAATCTAGCTTAAGTTTTTACATGCCTAAACTTTTCAGTTGAAGACATATTATAAAAAAACAATAAAAACGGCACCTTATGAAGTTCTTAAGACGGCACCTTATGAAGTTCTAATTTCTTATAATAAATTATTTAAAAAACATATAATAAGTTTGATATTCATAAGGTATATAAAAAGAAAAAAATCACTTGGAGAAAAAAAAATATTTTATATTGTTTGTGAAGTGGCGGCTGAGTGGCTCAGCGGCCTAATAGGCTAAAATTTTAGTTGTAGAAACGTTATAGAAAAATCAGAACGGCATTTTATTTAGTTCGAAAGACATTTGTTATTTTAAGGATATAGACATAGAAAAATCACTTTGAGAAAAGTAATTTTTATTCAATATAATTTTGTGAAGTTTGCGGCCTAGCGGCCAGGGAGTCTGACGGCCTGAAATTTTAATTTTGAAAAGTTTTTCAGAGAAATTAAAACAACTCTTAATTAAGTGTTAAAGAGATATCTCAACAATTCAATTTAATTCAATATTTTTTTGGCATAAACATATACAATGTTCATCTCCAATACACAACTGTATTGCGGATATTATGTACAATTGAGAAAAGTATGTTATTATAAAGTTACAGTTGTAGATAATACATACCTTAAATAATTGATTAGTCAAAAAATGCTACCGTTAATCGATAGCTGTGCGTTATTGGAGTTCGATAATTTACACTGGGATTATTTTGCCTTGCCTACAACATACAGTATCCGGTGCACCGCCTTGCTCCTTCTTTTTCAATCTTCAATTGAATGAAATAAGATCAGTGTTAAACAGATACTGGAATTTTGTTAAAAATAATTGAAACAGTGCGTATTTACATCGTTATTTAATTTGATTTTATAAGATAAAGTATATATGTATAACGAGTTCGATTATTTAAATCAGATGAGTTTGCTATTTAGGTTAGACTCCTGCCTATTTGTCCAGAAGATTTCTGTTTATTAGGTTTAAAGGACAATGATGGGAATATTTAAATAGATAAATTTTTACCAATGGGGTGCAGGATTTCTTGCGCATTATTTCAGAAATTTTCTACATTCTTGCAATGGCTTGTCGAATGTGTTTCACAAAAAGATACATTAAACCATTATTTGGATGACTTTATTTTGCTGGAGCGGATAAAACAAGCAATTGTAATAATGTCATAAGTTTAGTTCATTTTCACCGGTATGTTTTTTGTTGGGTGTTCCTATTGCTGAAGAGAAATCAGTGGGTCCATGCACAAAGTTGACTTTTTAGGGCTTGAGCTTGATTCCTTTGATATGATCATAAAAAATCCATAGCATAAAGCGGATGAGTTCCGAGAAGCTATTAAACAGGTTCTACTGAGAAAGAAAGCTACTCTAATAAAATTGCAGTCATTAGTAGGAAAACTGTCTTTTTGCAGTCAAGCTATACGTTCAAGTAGGGCATTTTTGCGTAGATACTACGATGTAATGGCAAATGTTAAACAGCCTAATCATAGGCTTCGAATTTCAGAACCGGTAAGACTTGTTTTATTTGTGGGGCTCATTTTTTGGATTCATTCAATGGTGTTAGTTATATCCCATATGACATACGTTTTAGGAACAGTTACAGCATACAGTCAGTTTGGACACCTACCCTGGAACAAATAGTCATGTTTATCTCTTGGTTATCATTAAAAGAAAGGGCATTTCAACTGCCCGTTTATATGTTAATGCAATTGGATTTCGTTGCAAGGTTAGCAATGTTTGTGATGTTTTAAGGCAATACATTATTGACAAGGTTTTAGAGGGTTTGAAGAGGTAAGAGACTCAAGACTACCCACGGGGGAGGAAGTGTTACACGAAGGATGGAGTTCTTATGATAACTTGTTCAGGAGTTCTTGTGATAACTGTCACGGAGTTCGTCGGAAAACATCTGTATATACTACAGACATACTCGTTAAAAATGGTTATTTTCATCTTTCCAAAATGAGTTTTAGGTGCTAAATTAAACTTTAATGATTACGCTTGTCTTACATCTTGTATTATGTGTCAAAAACTAATTCACAGGCCATTTTTAATCGCCTCTTGCTTCAAATCTGGTAGTTTTGAGTAAAATTTTCAAATTATATGCAAATTCACAAGTATTGACCTGTTTATTTCTGGTCTTCATCCTTGCCATACATAATTACCTAATTATAATGCAAAATTGCAAACATAAAGCACAGGCTAACAGATTTATAGCCGATTTTTCAAATGTCCCGGAGTTCTTATGATAACTCTGAAGATGTCACAGAGTTCTTATAATAACTTTTGTTATTGCAAGTGTGTTCCTTGCGCTAAATTACGGCACGTTTTAGCGTTTTTAATTATTCATTGAGATTGTAAATCATTTTGACATGTAGTACGCTCATCTTTTGCGCAAAAAAGGATATATAACGTTTGTTTTGAGTGAATTTTAGTTCAAGAGATATTTTTTCTTTCCCCCTGTTTCTTTTTCATAGTATTCTTTTTTGTTTGACTTAGATTTCGTAGATTTGAAAAATGATTTATGAACTGGTTTCCTAGCAGTTTCCAGTCCCTAGCAGGTTTCTGGCCCTTTATCATTTTCATCCAGGCATACAGTCTATTTTTTCTCAGTACAGCATCTATGTTACTGCATCAATCAGAGAAACATTTGTTTTCTACGTAATACAGCAGTTATAATAGTACAGCGATTAATACGTTTCAGAGTTTTGTCTGTTGTTTTAAGTTACATTAGAGGACGTGCGACACTTACAAGCAACACCTGGGGAATTATAGTTTGAATGCCCATGAACAATAACTGAAATCCCATTCTAGGTAAATCTGGAATCTGGAGGGACAGTTCAAATGTTTTCGAGAGATTGGTAGTTAGAGCCAACCGCAGTTGAGCTTTTATCATGTATCGTACTTTTTTAAGACATAGGTGTGGAAATTATCCTGGTTATATATTTATTTATTATGGTATAAAATGATACAAATTACTTAGCCTTAAGGTAAGGGAAGCATGCCTATATATTGTCTGCTTAAGAAATGTGGTTGCTTAAAACATGTGAAACTGAGAACAACGTGTACGTTTTGAGACATTTTTGTTTTGTGGTTTAAGCTATTATACTGCTGAATATCAGTGGCCGCTGGTTCAATTTTTACTGTAGATGATAGCCTATCATCTATTCATCCTTTGCAGACACTTAATACCAACGTTTTATCCACATTTTTTGTGCAAAGGATGATCGTACTGCATTTCATAATGATTTACAATCTTATTGAATGATAATAAACGCCAAAACGTGCCGTGATTTAGCCAAAGAAACACACTAGCAATAACAAAAGTTATCATAAGAACTCTGTGACATCTTCAGAGTTACCACAAGAACTCCGGGACATTTGAAAAATCGGCTATAAATATGTAAGCCGGTGCTTTATGTTTGCAATTTTGCATTATAATTAGGTTATTTTGTATAGAAAGGATGAAGGCCACACAAAAACAGGTCAAAACTTGTGAATTGGCAAGTAATTTGGAAATTTTACTCAAAACTACTAGATTTGAAGCAAGAGGCGATGAAAATTAGCCTCTGAATTAGTTTTTGACACATAATACAGGATGTAAGACAAGCTTAATCATTAAAGTTTAATTTAGCACCTAAAACTCATTTTGGAAAGATGAAAATAACCATTTTTGATGAGTGTTTTTGTAGTATATACAGATGTTTTCCGACGAATTCCGTGACAGTTATCACAAGAACTCCTGAACAAGTTATCATAAGAACTCCATCCTTCGTGTAACACTTCCTCCCCCGTGACTACCGATAACTCAAAATATATTGCAACATATTTTGTCAGTTGTCTGTGGTGTGTTCAAATTTGTATGAAAGTCATGTTTTTGCAGCAGCTTATTGTCTTGCATTTTTGCCTTCCTTAGAGTGTAACAAGCAAAGACTCTGCTGCAAACGTAATTTAAATATCTGATTTACTAGTAGACAGACGTGAAGGTTATATCATAGTAACTATTCGGTATTCTTAAACAGATCAGTATGGAAGAGGTTCGTTTTTAACGATAAAGCGGTGTATTTCTGCTATATGTGCTGTAAGTAATATGTTAGAGTTCTTGAAAAGGCGCCCGCAGGTATATGGGCCATTATTTTGTCACTTGAATGGTAAACCTTTAACACGATATCAGTTCACTTCTGTTTTGAAGAAATGTTTGAACAATTTAAGGCCTGATTATGGGAAGTTTACATAACATTCTTTTAGAATAGGGGCGACAACGGCTGCAGCTATGTCAGGTTACGATGTTAAAACAATTAAGCGTGCTGGGCGATGGCGTTTCAAGGCATATCGTGTTTATCTTAAAAAAGAGGATGTTCACATACTGGCATTTTTGTCATTGTAAGTGTATATATATAAATATATAAGGTTAACCAATTTTTATGCTAACCTGCATGTGC
>NW_026866549.1:0-34749 GCF_026571515.1 Ruditapes philippinarum | reverse complement strand
CTGCAAATAATGCCTTAGTGGTATTGCGCTAAAGAGACATTCCGATACAATTGTTCAACAAGCGTAGGTAAACATTTAGTGTTCTAAAATCGTTTTATAATTTAGTAGTGTTCTAAACGTTGTTACGCATGCGCTGTAAAGTTGGAAAAGTATCATGGCGGAAAATAGTACAGTCTAGTTGCATCTATTTCAAAAATAAGAAGCAATTACGGTAAGTATCTTATGACGTTTGTACCCAATAAGTTAATTAAATCATACTGAATTGAGATGTTAACAGAATAACACAAAAATAAATAATGTGCTAAGGTAAATTACCAAAGTTTATCGGTTGAAAACGAAAGTAGAAAGTAGAGTCTTATTTGTAAACAGGTAAATTTTTGGGAGCGTGAGGCAAATCTTAAATAAAGTTTCCTTTTAAAAGGAAAGGCTTGCACAGTTGTGCCTTCATCCCAACATATTTAGTTGTTTTTATTTTTGTAAAAACGAATATTTTTGTCAAAACGATTTGAAATCTATTTTCTATTGTATAAAACTAATAAAGAAAATAATCAATCGTAAAAATACTAACATGGAGATCTATCTATCATACTGAAAGGAAACAAGTGTGCACATTTCATTTCCACTTCGTTACGTGGTACCAATTAATAAGCATCGCTATCTATATATCATCACGTGGTATGGTTAATGATATGCATGGACTATTTTTAGATTACCTCACCAAATTCAATAGATCTAAATATAACTTGATCGTGCACTAATATTCTGTGTGAATTGGACCACCCTTTGAAGACGGAATACTACTACAGTCAACATCCTCTATTGTATAAAACTAATACAGACAAAAAACAATTATAAAAGAAACTAACTTTTGCGTCTTGAAAAAGAATTGAAACGGAACAATTTCGTTTATAATTTAGGAAGTGGCTAGCAGTACGGGCCCGTACGGCTAGCCAAAAGTTCTAGCCGTACGTGAGTCACGTATGACTAGCCAGGACACACTGTATTGGCTAGCCGTACGGCACTTTTCAAAATTATATGGAAGTCGAAAATGCATATTTTATTTTGTGTCTTTACACGAGGATTTTAATCATGTCTCCGCATTTGTCCTAGTGTGTTCACTTTAATAAAGATGCTCCGCCATTTTGTAAAAAAATGAATAAATAATAAATAAGTAAATAGAAAGAATACTGGGAAAAAAACGGTGAAAAGCAAAAATAATTTAATGGAAGTGGCTAGCCGTACGGGCCCGTACGGCTAGCCAAAAGTTCTAGCCGTACGTGAGTCACATACGACTAGCCTGGACACACTGTATTGGCTAGCCGTACGGCACTTTTCAAAATTATATGGAAGTCGAAAATGCATTTGTTATTTTGTGTCTTTAAACAACGATTTTAATCAAATCTCCGAATTTGTCTTAGTGTGTTCACTTTAATAAAGATGCTCCGCAATTTTGCACAAAAAAATAAATATGAGTAAGCGTTGTATAATCTATCTTAATAAAATTGAATGTCAAAGTTGCATGTTATAACGTCCTTAATTTTCATGCTTATGAAAGATGAATTGTTAAATCTGTTAATTAAGCACATGGATCGAATAAATAATGATCGAAGGTAAGTAAATAAATAAATAAAAAGAATATTAAAAAAAAAAACGGTGAAAAGGAAAAATAATTTAATAAGAAAACTTTTCTTAACAAACTTCTATACCGGCGGTAATTGACGCAATTATCAGAGCCCAGCAACAATTTTTTTCGGTGTTTTTTTTTTTTTTCAGTTTAAAAATTAAACTTAATGAAACAAAAATAGATTATTATCAAATTTTGTAAACTATTTCAATTCATGTTGTTTAACTGCAACCAAACGCTATTTTTTCTCGACGTCTTGAGATGACAAAGTAAATTATTTACTGTAGCCAACACGTCGATCTAAAATGTAAACATTCTTGACTAAAACCCTCGCTTAAAGTCATAATTAACATATGCACTTTCGCCTTCAATATATATTTTTGAAAAGTGCCGTACGGCTAGCCAATACAGTGTGTCCTGGCTAGTCGTACATGACTCACGTACGGCTAGAACTTTTGGCTAGCCGTACGGGCCCGTACGGCTAGCCACTTCCTAATTTAATACAGAATAGATAATTTTAAATATCGAACATAAAAGCACAATCAATTAAAAGCCTTAATTAAGGCAAACTTTCCTTTATGATGCAGGGCTAGCACTGGCAATTTTTTACTTTGAGCCAATTCTTCGCGGAGAAAATTGCCTGCCTGTATTTTTATTTTCAAATCAGGCAATGGTACAGCATGGGATATTTAGAAAAGCATTAACTATTATCCAACTTATTTTGGTAGCTACATTTTTATTACATTAACAAATCTTACATATACATGTATGAGTATAATTTACAGTCAGTAATCATAATTTTAAGCTTAGAGGTCAGTAACTAAAAGTTACATGTAGGCAGCAAGGTTCCCTTAAAATCTAAGTCTGTGGCAAGGTAGTGACATAAGGTCAATCTTTTTTTTTTTTTCAGGAATACTCTGTATGTCAAATAAATTTCTTCTCAATTTTATATTTTTTGAGCCATAATTAGGTCAGATTTCAGGGCCAAAATCCCCTTCTTTGTAGTGGCCCAATAAAGGCTGCTTCCCCAACCAAACTAGCCTCTTTTTTTCCCCAGTTTGGTCCTCAAAATCCCCCAGTCTTTTGAAATTTCCCATAGAATTTAGAACAAAATTAAATGATGGTGTTGAATTTAGGTCTTTTACTGCCTTATTAGTATTTCCCACTGCTTTTTGCTGTCCTATTTTGAAGAACATTCCCACTGCTTTTTGCTTTTCTATTTTGAAGAACTTGTTAAAATTTTGCGTTAAATTTGAGACCCCTTTTCCCAAAGTATGCTAAAATCATGCATATTTTCCCCAAGAAAAAGGCCAAGGCCCCTTCCTCAAAAATGGTGTTTGGCCCTGGATTTTATTGGCAATAACACCCTCCAACCACCATCAAAAAAAAAAAATCAACAACAATTAACTCGTAATTCCTTCGATCTGTTTATCAACAACGATAAAATTTACAGGTCAAGTTGCCAACTGCAGAACATAATTTGTCGCCATTTCATACCCAAAATGCTGATTTGATTAGCGATAATCTTTAGATGCGGCTAGTTATTGTTTCATATTGAATATTAAGACCAATTACCCAGTGCATATTCAACAATCTGCCACAGGTATTTTTCACACCAATTAGTGTCGTATTTATCAGCTGATAACATGTAAACATACCCTGAGGTCAGTGTATTAGACTGTGTTACTGTTGATATCAATATTTCGTTCCGAATGGAAGTTACAAATATAAACCAGTCAATGACCCACAAAAAGTAGACTGTGTCGCTGTGTTTTGAGATAAGAAGTGATAAAACAGAAGTTGTAGATGGAAAACCAGATGTGTACTTTTCCATTCTTAAAATAGAAAATGCTAAATTTAGACTGGAGATTCCAAAAGTCATACTTTTCATAAGTTTGAGCCAATCGTGATTTTCTTGAGCCAATTTAATTATTTTGGAGCCAATTTGCTCATTGGCTCCTGCCAGCGCGAGCCCTGTGATGGACAAACTTCTATACCGTCGGTAATTGACGCATTTATCAGAGCCTAACAACAATTATTTTCGGCGTTTTTTTATTTGAAAATTAAACTAAATGAAACAAAAAAAATATATCCACGTTTTGTAAACTATCTCAATTGATGTTATTTAACTGCAACCAAACGCTATTTTTTATCGACGTCTTGAGATGACAGAAATATATGCTGTATTCGTATACTTTCTTTACTGTAGCCAACAAGGCGATTAATCTCTAAAAAGTAAACATACGAAGACAATTGCTGTGTCTTGTACAAATCCTCGCATAACATATGCATTCTCGACTTCCATATATTTTTGAAAAGTGCCGTACGGCTAGCCAATACAGTGTGTCCTGGCTAGTCGTACGTGACTCACGTACGGCTAGAACTTTTGGCTAGCCGTACGGAGCCGTGGCTGCAAGCCAAAAAGCAGCAATTGACATTACGCCAGAGAAGGGATCGCTCCGCCCACTGATTCACGTGACCCGGTCAGTAAGAGCCTTAGACAAAAATTAATTAATACGCTACCGATGTATTTGCAAAGCTGTTGTGCCAATAATGTTACCAATGAATAAACTTTTGATGCTTTTAATGGTTTTATTGAATAGTAGATCTGTAATTAAATGTACTACGGTATTCTTAAAAATTAAAAAAATCTGTATTTACGCATTAATGACGCATGAAACGTTTTGCAAAGATGGTGTTATTTTTTGTTGACTTCAAATGAAAATTTAAAACTGACAAAATATCATTATAACTTACAAATTCAAAGAGAGACTATAATTATGTAGAAACGTATATGATTATGTTATGATTGTTTATTTTGAAATTGAAGTAGCGAAACATAAAATCATGGAACTAAATATAAATTGTTTATATATCTGTGATAAAACAGTAAAGTTATATTAGTGACACAAATAAAGTTAAACTCATTTTTCGGATTTTATGGCAAAATTCAGTTTTAATGATACATTAATTTGTTCATGAATTGTTAAAATGGATTCAGAAAATTGCATGCCCTTGCTAACTTTTTATGATATATGATTATTTATTGCTTACATACATTTGATATGATTCACGACAAAACACAACGTTATTCTCTTTAAGATAAACATCACATATATTATTTATATTATTAGACATGATGTTATTGGAATGAGTTTCGTATTTTAGCAGATCTATTTGAATGTTCAATATTAATTTCTTGAACTTTAATAGAAATATTCAGGTTAGATAATTTCACCCATTTTTTTTTTATTATTTTTACTCGTTATATTTGCATTTTTACGGCTGCGTTTTTATTGACGCTAAACATTATTAACAAAAGATTGTCATATCACCTGGATATTCTGGGACCTTATAATATGTAATGTGATTATTAATAGATAGAATGGGAAAAAGTGAATTTGTTTAAACCTTTTCCCTTTTCAATGCATTGTGTTATAGCCAGAATAAATGTTTCGTACTTGTTATTACCATATGTATAGAAAATTATTGACTTATTGTATAATAAACTAATGTCACTATATTTGTTAACTTAATTATATATGATCAAAATTAAAAAAATTTCATTCTAAATTACTTCTGCACCATTGTCTTAGACACGTAGCTTGTCTAAGGAAAATGGTGGACATCGTAGGCATCTTAGCGTAGAACTGATAACAATCGCTGAATGGCTTATCTCTGTGACCCCTGCCTGTTTGATTGACAGGCGGCGTAATGTCAATTATCAATCTGTTTCTCAAATTAATTCTTTATATTAATTAGTAATTGTAACATCTAGTCCATTTGTATGGGGATATCGTTATTATTCAAATGTCTCTGATAATAGTGATTTTTTTCCCAATTCTCAAAGGAAGGAAAGTTCTAGCCATACGTGAGTCACATACGGCTACCCCTGACACACTGTATTGGCTAGCCATATGGCACTATTTTATATGGAAGTCGAAAATGCATGTTATTTTGTGTCTTTAAACAATAATTTTAACCAAGAAACAGCAGTTGTCTACAGTAAAAAAAGTATGAATATCTATCTTTGGCGAAAAGTTAGAGCGTTTGGTTGCACCACAAATGTATATACATTTTGTTTCAATAAGTAATAGAAAGAGCATCGAAACACGAGGCAATCTGATTTGTACGAGGGTGCGTAGTCCCTGAGTATTAATCAGATTTGCTGAGTGTTTTGATGTTCTTTCTCTTTTGTATCATAGTCAAACATAAATACACGTTCCCTGTTGTCACAATATGGAAACCCCGGCAAAAAGGCACCTATAAACGAACATCTATATGATATTTCTGTCTCTTTCCCTTTCTTTGCCGTCAATATATGTAAACCCCAGCAAAAATGAACCAATCAATGGGCATGCTCTGGAGTGCGGGTAACTAATACCTGCACTCCAGTTAACGCACTATGCATGTATATCTATGCAATTTAACTCTGACACATTTTCAACTGAAAGGTACCCAAACTATGATACAAGTTTAATTTTCAACACCTTTAAAAATGAAAAAAGCACCGGATATAATTGTTGTTGAGCTCTGATAATTGCGTCAATTACCCACAATAGAAGTTTGTCTATCTTTAAGGAAAGTTTGCATGTTCTGTGAAACGCATTCTAAAATTCTATTTTCAGTCCCTGGGTTAGCCCAACAAATTTTGCACTTTAGGGCTTTATATTATATAGACGATGGTTGCCTTCTTGCACAACCAACTTACGATTCAAAACAATGCGGAAAGTTTTCCTTCTATGTGTATGTGCCAGGGAGCAGAATCTTGTCGCTTACTTTGACGGCTTCAAAAAGTTATTTAAACTCAATAATTCTTGAAAAAAAATACATACCTGCAAAGCTTATTCCAAATAGAATTAATTTAAGAGAAAATTGATCACAAAAATGTATGTTTTAAATACATAACGCTTATGAATTCCTACACATATCAACGTTTTTTGTTTTACACCGCTAAAACTTTTCGATAAATCTCACTAGCATTAAGTATTTACTGCGGGAAATCCGTTGTTAACTCGCCGAATGGTTTTGTGGTTGTAAATATAAAAACTGTTGCACGTTGTTTTTGGTGCAAAAGTTTTATTTAGCCATTTATAATAATCAATATTGAAGATCAGGAGCTAGGGTATCTAGGCAAGGCCATCCTTAAAAAAATGTTTGTTTGCAGTAACCCGACCCAGAATTTTCAAGGTGGGTAGGTAGGTCGATTTTTTTTTTTTTTTATTGAACTGTACTCCCAAATAAACATGGAATTCAAAATGCTTGACAATATATGCTTTGACGATCTGGTAACAATTTATTAATTGATAACTGAATTCTAATTTAATAAGAACCACATTTTATTTCTTATATTAACCTTTAAAAGAAAGAAAACAAAACACATGGCATAATTTTCTGATTCAAAAAAGTAATTTTTCATCCAGACCATGAAAAAAAATTTGAGTAGGGGCAAATTTTGTGAGTCGTCGCGTTACTGCAAACGAACATTTTTTTAAGGATGGCCCAATGACTCAAAAGTTTAGCATAGATTATTACACACGTGATGTTTTGATACTGTCATTTTGCAATGGATTAATACTGTTTGGCTATCTAAATGAACTAACGTACATTTGACGAGGATTTTTACAAATTTATTAGAAAGTTTGTCAGTTAACTGTTAAATCTGCTTCAGTTCGTATGAATTGAGAATTTGACAATTCTGAAAAAACTGTTTGTTATAGTTACGTATGATGTTTTGATTGAACAGTTATTGCAAAAAATAATTTATTTGTAATACAATATTGTTTTGTATTGCGCATACAAATATAGTTTTTAATATAATACAGTATTATATTAAAAACTATATTTGTATGCGCAATACAAAACAATATTCATTCATGCGCAATACTCATTCGTTTCGAATAAACTGCCGTTCAGTCGGGTAATTTTCCCAAAAATTCAACCAGTGCCAGTGCACAAGAATCATAACTCTGCCTTGCCTAATTCTGGAGTTATTGTCCTTTGTTTATTTTTAGCTCACCTGTCACAAAGTGACAGGGTGAGCTTTTGTGATCGCTTTTCGTCCGGCGTCCGTCCGTCCGGGCAAACAAGAGGATACTTGTTGGGTACCTCCAACACACGAGAGGACACTAGAGGACACTAGTTCATTCATTCCGTCAGTATTGTTGGGTACTTATGTACTCTTGTTGGGTACCTTTAAACAAAAGAAGCACCCATTCGTAGGAACCGTCGTTCGTCCGTCGTCCGTCCATAAACTTTTACTTTAAATGACATCTCCTCATAAACCACTAAGCCAATTTCATCCAAACTTCACAGGAATGTTCTTTTGGTGGTCACCTTTAAAAAATTGTTCAAAGAATTTAATTCCATGCAGAACCCATGGCAACCGAAAGAAAAAAAATAAATATCTGCTTTTAAAAAACCCAAAGAGCTAGAGCTTAGATATTTGGCATGAAACATCTTCTAGTGAGTGTCTACCAAGTTTTTTCAAATAAAAGCCCTGGGGTCAAAATTGGACCCGCCCAAGGGGGTCATTGATTTTCCCTATATGCATAAAGAACAAACTTAAAAAATCTTCTTTTAAAGAACCCATAGAGCTAAAGCTAAGATATTTAGCATGAAACTTCTTCTAATAAGTGTCTACCAAGTTTGTTCAAATAAAAGCCTTGGGGTCACAATTGGCCCCGCCCCAGGGGGTTATTGATATTCCCTATATGCATATAGTAAAAACTTAAAAAATCTTCTTTTAAAGAACCCATAGAGCTAGAGCTAAGATATTAAGCATGAAACATGTTCTAATGAGTGTCTACCAAGTTTGTTCAAATTAAAGCCCTGGGGTCAAAATTGACCCCGCCCCGGGGGTCATTGATTTTCCTAATATGTATATAGCAAAAACCCAAAATTAATAGCTAGAGTTTAGATATTAAGCATGAAACATCTTCTACTGAGTGTCTACAAAGTTTGTTCAAATAAAAGCCCTGGGGTTAAAACTGGCCCCACCCCAGAGGTGTCATTGTTTTTAACTATATGTGTATAGTAAAAACTTAAAAAATCTTCTTTTAAAAAACCCAATGAGCTAGAGGTTAGATTTTAAGCAGGAAACATCTTTTTGTTGGTGTTGACCAAGTCTGTTCAAATTAAAGCCCTTGAGTTAAAATTGGCCCTGCTAGAGGGGGGGGGGGGGTCATTATTTTCATTACATGTGTGTAGTAAAAACTTAACATCATATGGGTGTCTTCCAAGTTTGTTCAAGTAAAAGCCCTGGGGTTTAAACTGGCCTTGCTCTGGGGGCCTATATACAGGTGAGCGACCTCAGGGCCATTGTTTTATTTATTTATTCCACTCCGATAATGCTGTTATGAAACAAGCTTCTTTGGCCATTATCATTATTTATTCAATGTGCTTAATTAACAAAAATGATTGAATAACTCATCTTTCAAACAAATGAATTATTTAATCATAAATATAACTTAGCATGTACTTAGTGTAACCGTCATGAAACTTTGACACTTTTATCAAGATTTAACAACGCTTGCATTTCCTACCTTCTGTTCATTCTTTTTTTACAAAATGGCGGAACATCTTTATTAAAGGAAACACTCAAGGACATATGCGGGTACTTGGTTAAATTCCCGGTTTAAAGACACAAAGAACATATGCATATTTGACTTTCATTATAATTTTGAAAAGAGCCGTACGGCTAGCCAATACAGTGTGTCCTAGCTAGTTGAAAGTGACACACATATGACTAAAACTTTTGGCCCGTTCGGCTAGCCACTTCAAAATTATAAACCAATTACATTTCTTTCTTTATTTCAGACCTGAATCTAACCAGGTTCTTTAAAAATTTAACCAGTATCTGACCATTATCAGATCATTTTCTGACCAAAATCTAAGCAACCAGGCTAAAATATTTTAGGGTCATTGTGGCCCTTTGTATTAAAATATGGGGGTCATTTGTAATAATTAAGGGTCAAATTTAAAATCAAAGGGCAGTTTGGGAAATGAGGGTTGAATAATTGTTGTCATTTGGGCCACCAATTCATGAAAATTTGGTTGTCCGAAATAAAAACTGGTTGCCCTAATATTTTTATCAGAACATCTCTAAGCAATTATTGATCAAAAATGCAAACTTATCTTCAGTAAAAAACAGTTATAGATGTAAGCAAACTAATTGTATTTGATATCTTGCATTTTATCTCTTACTTGTTGACATTTTGATGAATACTTTCTGCAATTTTTAGCTCGACTTTTTTTTGAAAAAAAAAGGAAAGGTATTGCTACTAAGTCGCAGCGGCGTTGCCGCTGTTGTCCGCAAACTTGTACCTGGATCATACCTTTTTTATTTCTTGGTGTATTGTCTTCATACTTGGCCACAACAACCTTTGGGACAAGACCTTTCAGTAGACCACACTAACCTTGACCTTCATCCATAAATGACCTTGACCTTCAAGGTTAAAAGTCCAAATTTTGCTTGTTCATGTTGTTATTGGCTGTAACTTTGTTATGTTTGAATGGATTGTCTTCAAACTTGAACATAATAATCTTCAAGGATATCCCTTAAAAATAACCCGACAGACCTTGGCCTTCACTCATAAATGACCTTGACTTTGAAGGTCAAATTATTGAAATTTTAATTTTTTTTTGGCTATTATTGGCTGTAACTTTGAATGGATTGTCTTCAAACTTGAACATAATAATCTTCAAGGATAACCCTTATAAATAACTAGACACACCTTGACATTCACTCATAAATGACCTTGACTATGAAGGTCAAATTCTTGAAATTTTCATTTTTTGTCTATTATTCGGCTGTAACTTTGTTATTTTTGAATGGATTGTCTTCAAACTTGAACATAATAATCTTCAAGGATAACACTTAAAAATAACCAGACAGACCTTGACCTTCACTCATTAATGACCTTTACCTTTTCATTGTTTTTGCTGTAACTGGCTGTAACTTTGCTATTATTGAAGGGATCAACTTCATATTATAACAGAACATACTTAAGGACAAGACACCAGCACGTGACACCACCAGCACATGACTCCACATCGTGACTCCATCACGTGACTCCACCACGTGTCTCAACCACGTGACTCCACCATGTGACTTCACCACGCGACTACCATGTGACTCTACCACATGATTCCACCATGTGACTAGAAATTGTTGAATTGATTTTGGCCGCTCAATGTGGCCCAAATAATAGCTACTTCTGTATATGAACATTTCTAACAACAAATCTCAGGGCCAATATGGCTCTCTAGAGATTGTAACAATGCTTTCATTTTAAGTCAAAGTTCATGGTCCCTTAACTGGACCCAGCTTTCAGGGCATACATGTACAAGTGTTTGTGATCAGTCATAGTTAATGTTGGTTTTCCTTTGATTCTTACAAATTGTATCTAAAAATATTTTTTTTTCTTTCTAGAAATCAAGATGGCACATGAGATAAATATAAAGAACAACAAATACCGGCAGTGGGTTAAGGCTGGCCTAGGCTTGGGTTATCTTAAAGAGGGACTTGCGCCATTTTGTGATGCCATAGGAAGACAGCAGCACAGCGATATTATAAACCAAATACAACAAACTAAGACTCCTCAACCAAACAAAACATGTGGCGCCTGTCAGATAACAAATCTACAGCCAGATCATGTCCGAGTCTCAAAAGGGAAATGTCCCCTCAATCAAGATAAATGTAACTGTTGTTTTCCTAATAATAAGAGACCCTGTCCAAACTATGTATGTGGTGCCATCTATGACAGCATTATACAGTATCATGCATCAATACCACCGGCACCTTTTTGGAAAAACAGTGATGTCAAACAGTGGTCGACAGACCCCTGGAGTGTCATTAAATGTTTTATAAATGCTCCTGGGTACAAGGACAAGACATCAGCAGTCGACACTGATTGTACTGGGTTGCTTCATGTTATCATAAATAACAAGTACTTTCATAGCCATATTGGATGCAATGTTACAGGACCAAACAATCTTTTTTTAAAGGTAACTTGATTTGTATACTATAATTATGTTTATTTTAAATTTTGTAGAATATTAAGCTTTACTGTAATATTAAGTCTGTTAATTAAGTATAAAAGCAAAAGATAATATTTTTACCTTAGAGCAGTTATTGGTTAACTCTTTATTATACCCCCAAAAACGAAGTTTGGTGGGTATATATATAGGAGTCACCCGGTGGTCGGTTTGTTGGTCGGTCCAGCGGTCCGTTGCATTTTCCTTGTCCAGAGCATAACTTGAAAACTAATGGTTGGAAGTCAATATAACTTAATACAATGGTCAAGCACATTGAGAGGAAGTGCAGTGCACAAGAACCATAACTCCATCTTGACTAATTATAGAGTTACTGTCCCTTGTTACTTTTCCTTGTCCAGAGCATAACTTAAAAACTACTGGTTGGAATTCAAAACAACTCCATACAATTGTCAAGCAAAATAAGGTAAAGTGCAGTGCACAAGAACCATAACTGTATCTAAAGTAATTACAGAGTTATTGCCCTTCGTTACTTTTCTATTGCTTTCTTTTGTCCGGACCATAACTTGGAGACTAATGGTTGGAATTCAAAATAACATCATACAATGGTCAAGCACATTGAGAGGAAGTGCAGTGCACAAGAACCATAACTCCATATTGACTAATTACAGAGTTACTGCCCTTTGTTACTTTTCCTGCCAGAGCATAACTTGAAAACTACTGGTTGGAATTCAAAACAACTTCATACAATTGTCAAGCAAAATAAGGTAAAGTGCAGTGCACAAGAACCATAACTTCATCTTGACTAATTACAGAGTTATTGCCCTTTGTTACTTTTCCATTGCTTTTTTTGTCCGGAGCATGACTTGAAGACAAATGATTTGAATTCAATATAATTTCATACAATGGTCAAGCACAGTTAGAGGAAGTGCAGTGCACAAGAACCGTAACTTCATCTTGACTAATTACAGAGTTATTGCCCTTTGGGATTTTTCCTTGTCCGGACCATTACTTGAAAACTACTGGTTGGAATTCAGTACAACTTCATACAGTTGTCAAGCACATTAAAAGGAAGTGCAGTGCACAAGAACCATAATACCATGTTGACAAATTACCGAGTTATTGCCCTTTGATACTTTTCCTTGTCCAGAGCATAACTTAAAACGTACTGGTTGGAATTCAAAAACACTTGATACAATGATCAAGCACAATAAGAGGAAGTGCAATGCACAAGAACTATAACTCTGTCCAGAGAAATTATAGAGTTATTGCCCTTTGTTGCTTTTCCATTGCTTTTTTCTTGTCCAGAGCATAACCTGAAAACTACTATTTCAGACAATGGTCAAGTATATTGAGAGGAAGCACAGTGTACAGAAATCATAACTCTTTCTGAACTTATCTAAAAGTTTTTGCCCTTTGTTACTTTTTATTGTCCAGTGCATAACTTGAAGATTAATGGTTGGAATTCAATGAAACTTCATACAATGGTCAAGGGCAGTGCGATGAAGTGCAGTACACAAGAACCATAACTCTATTTGGACTGATTACAGTTATTGCCCTTTGTTACTTTTTTGTCCTGTGCATAACTTGAAAACTTGTTGTTGGAATTCAATACAACTTCATACAATGGTCAAGTGCAATGAGAGGAAGTGCAGTGTTCAATAACCATAACTCCATCTTCAGTATTTATAAAGTTATTGCCCTTTTTTCCTTTTCCTTGTCTTTCTGGACTTATTGCAGAGTAATTCAATAAAACTTCATCAATGGCCAACCACATTGAAAGGAAATGCAATATACAAGAACCACAACTCTCTTTAATTGTCCACAACCATGAATGTATTTCAATTGTTTTACAAGGTATTCTGTTACTAGTAACATCCTCATTTCCGAAGCAGTCTTGTGGGGGTATTAATCACATTTAGTGATAGTTCTAGTTGAATTTTTAAAAGAGTTTACCCATTACCACACTAAGATGAAACAAGATATGTTTGTAAAACATGTATGCCCCCTATCAGCAGCCAATTAGTCATGTGATAAGGTTATTATGCATGACGTCTGACCCAGTGATCAAACAATTAATAAGGGTTATAAAGTATCTACTGGTCATGACCTTGACCTTTTTGACCCCTTGACCAAAACTCAATAGGGTCATCTGCTGGTCACGACCAATCATCATACAAAGTTTGAAGTTCCTAGGCCTAGGCATTTTTAGTAAAATTGATCAGAAACCGTTTTAACCTACAAGGTCAATTGTGACCTTGACCTTTGACCCCAAAAACAATAGGGGTCATCTGCTGGTCATGACCAATCAGCATGCCAAGTTTGAAGTTCTTAGGCCTAAGGGTTCTTCTTATTATTGATCGGAAACCGTTTTTAACATACAAGGTCAATGTGACCTTGACCTTGACCCCAAAATAAAAGGGGTTCATCTGCTGGTCATGACCAATCACCATGCCAAGTTTGAAGTTTCTAGGCCAAAGCGTTCTTTAGTTATTGACCAGAAACCGTTTTTACTTACAAGGTCATTGTGACCTTGACCCTTTGACCCCTTGATCCCAAAATCAATAGGAGTAATCTGCTGGTCATGACAAATCAACCATACCAAAGTTTGAAGTTCCTAGGCCTAAGCGTTCTTGAGTTATTGATCAGAAAACCGTTTTTACCTTAAAAGGTCAATGTGACCTTGACCTTTGACCCCAAAATCAATAGGGGTCATCTGCTGGTCATGACCAATCACCATGCCAAGTTTGAAGTTTCTAGGCCGAAGCGTTCTTTAGTTATTGATCAGAAACTGTTTTTACTTACAAAGTCATTGTGACCTTGATCTTTGACCCCTTGATCCCCCAAAATTCAATAGGAGTAATCTGCTGGTCATGACAAATCACCATACCAAGTTTGAAGTTCCTAGGCCTTAAGGTTCTTTAGGTATTGATCGGAAACCGTTTTTACCTACAAGGTCAATGTGACCTTGACCTTTGACCCCTTGACCCCAAAATCAATAAGGGTCATCTACTGATCATGACCAATCACCATACCAAGTTTTGAAGTTCCTAGGCCTTAAGGTTCTTTAGTTATTGATTCGGAAACCGTTTTTGCTTTCAAGGTCAATGTGACCTTGACCTTTGACCCCTTGACCCCAAATCAATAGGGGTCATCTACTGGTCATGACCAATCACCATACCAAGTTTTGAAGTTCCTAGGCCTTTAGGTTCTTTAGTTATTGATCGGAAACCGTTTTTGCTTTCAAGGTCAATGTGACCTTGACCTTGACCCCTTGACCCCAAAATCAATAGGGGTCATCTACTGGTCATGACCAATCACCATACCAAGTTTGAAGTTCCTAGGCCTAAGGGTTCTTTAGTTATCACTCGGAAACCATTTGGTCTACGGACCGACGGACCGACGGACCGACGGACCGACAAGTGCAAAGCAATATACCCCCTTTTTTTCAAAATGGGGGCATAATTATATACATGTATAACTATGAGGTTAATGCAGTTTAATTTTGCCAGAGAACCAATTTGCAACAAATGAATAATGATTCAAAATTGTTACGCATAAATTTGTATTCTTAAATATATTTCAGAAATACAATCTTTTCGCTAGCTCTTATTTTTGTGGGAAGGAAACAAAAACTATTTCTATTTTAAGCCTCACTGTAAAATGTACAGAAGTAGGTTATTTGTGCTTTATAAGTAAATGCAACACGTAAATACCATAACTTCAGTAAAATAATTATAAAATTTATCAAAAACCATTTCTATTCCATTTGCTTTTATATAATCTGCAGTTTAAACACAATCATAATAATGATTATTATGGTAAGTTCTTTAAAGTAACTCCTTATTTACAGTTTTAATTCTCAACTTAGGAATTGTGTTTAGTCTCATTGCTGAACACTGTATTTATGTGAATGTTGTACTATTTGTTTTCTGTATATTAGGTACGGCAGTATCGAAATGAAATTTTTCACTCTAGCTCTATGGAGTTAGAGGAGAGCAAGGCTAATTGTTATATCGATGACATGATAGCTGTTCTACAAGATGGTAAAGAACTTGTACATCGACAAGATGCACAACAAGCTGTCAGGAAACTTCAAGATGTAAGTGTACATAAAGAATTATATTTGAAATCTTTAAGTTGTAATAATTTAAAATAAGCTCAGCTCTAAATTCAGGTAAATTTATGATAATAGAATAAAATGCTTTAATTTGTTTCATTATAATCAAATTTAAATAACAACTGCCTTAAATTAACTTTTATCAATGAAATCAAGTAAAAATACCTACAAAATGTAAATATAAATGTATATCTTAGTTTTTAGCTCATCTGTCACAAAGTGACAGGGTGAGCTTTTGTGATCGCTTTTCGTCCGTCGTCTGTCAGTCCGTCCGTAAACTTTTACTTTAAATGACATCTCCTCATAAACCACTAAGCCAATTTTATCCAAACTTCACAGGAATGTTCGTTTGGTGGTCACCTTTAAAAATTGTTCAAAGAATTTAATTCCATGCAGAACTCTGGTTGCCATGGCAAACGAAAGAAAAAACTTTAAATATCTTCTTTTAAAAAACCATAAGAGCTAGAGCTTAGATATTTGGCATGAAACATCTTCTAGTGAGCGTCTACCAAGTTTGTTCAAATAAAAGCCCTGGGGTCAAAATTGGCCCCGCCCCGGGGGGTCATTGATTTTCCCTATATGCATATAGTAAAAACTTAAAAAATCTTCTTTTAAAGAACTCAAAGAGCTATGGCTAAGATATTGAGCATCGAACATGTTCTAATAGTTGTCTACCAAGTTTGTTCAAATTAAAGCCCTGGGGTCAAAATTGGCCCCGCCCTTGGGTGGGGGTCATTGATTTTCCCTATATGCATATACAGTACTGGACACGCGAAACCCGCACAATTCGCATATTTGCGGCGAACTCTCATGCTTTAAAACGCGAGCGAATTCCCGGCAACTTGAGACAATTGCCGCGAATTCAACTCGCGGCGATTTTGCCGTGAACATTTGCCGTGATTCGCGGGGAATAATACATGTTCATTTGTATAATAAATGTAGATCTATTTATAATTGTACTCTGTGAACTTGAAACCAGATATACATGTACAAGTACGAAAATTAATTAGTAGATCTACATGAAGTTGTATCAAGAAAATCTTGTAATTTGCTAAAATGCCCTTTCTCTATTTATCTTTGATGCAACAAAGCAATATATAAATAACCACGGCGAAATCAAATAACACCGTTAAAAACTTTCCGTTAATGGCGGAATCATGACCTCAAATTCAATGTATAAATGCGACGCAGTACAAGTATGCGGCTACCATCGGCAGGTAAATAGTGTACATGTACACGTGTAAAACTATTTTTTAGGGGGGATACATATTGAGTTTAAAGTAGAGATATAAATATAATTTATATGTGTAAAAAGATATTTAGTTACATAAAAATATACATAATTGATACGACATTAACTTGTTCATTTCTAAATGTATCCCATATTGAAAACGTTACATAAGACATAAATTCAAGCATGGTCAAATTACCGATGTAATAAACTAATCGCTGCGTAAATATTCCGTACGACCTGGAAGAGTTATAGTGGATCACCGGGACATTTCGTTCTCTAGGGTGATCATTATTCAATTTATTACACGTCTGTAAAAAATAACACACGCAAGATTTGTCTCCTATAATTTCTGAATGGCGGATATTTTGCACCCCTGTTTTAAAAATGTTTAAAATATTTATATTGTTAGTTACCGGAAAATTATCGCCGATTGTTTGAAATTCCATAAGCGCTAAAAGACACAAAAACACTCGCGCAAAAAGAAGCATCCATAAATAAAAGGAATATAATGTTTCCATTGTTAAAAAATAAATACAAAATTTACACACGAAATGACCTCTGACAATGACTGGTCGGCTCTTCTGAAGAATCTGTGAATCTTTGATGTTTACATTGACACCTGTAGTTGTTGCCGAATCATCAAAGAAATGCCGACACTCGATTGACTTCCACCTCTTTTTTATATATCAGAAAAAAACTGTCATTTCATTTTGTCAAGGAATGATTACACATGTTTAATTATTGCTCAAGTAAAAAAAAAGTGTTGGATATTGATTGTGTCAATTATTGACATTTATTAATCGTTAAGTGCAATTTTGATTGTGATTTTTATTTACATTTGTTATGATCTTGAAGATATTGTGCATATTGTGTCTGCTATTAAAACAATAATGCATATGGAAAGGACCACAGCTTCAAAAAATTTATTTTTTTCGGTCAATTTTATGACAGAATCCCCGCTGCTACAATTTACAATTTTCAACAATCATAATTAGGCTTAAAAGACGTAATAATTAGTTACACGCTGTGAATCGGTGCTAAATGTCGCTTTGCCATTGTTCTAAAAATAGAATACGTGCGAAAGTAAACAATGGATTTAATTACATTTGTATTATTATTCAAATAACATATTGACAATTTGTTATCGTGGCGTTCTTTGATGTAGTACCAATTACCTTTTGTAATTTCAATCTCGTTTTTTATTGTTAACTAATTTTCACCAGCACCTAAATTTAAGATTGCTTTGTTTGTTACATCAGTCGCTAGGAATATTTCGAGGGTGTTATTTAATAGACCCAAAGTTGCTCAACTTTTTCTTATTTACTCACTGCAAATTTATCTAGCCTTGTTTTCTGTCCTGTTAAATTTACGGTTGATAATGCAGTCGCTTTTCCTACTTGTTATTTCTGCATGTTCTAGAACATCTAAGGTTTTTCGACTTGCCTGCGGCAATATGTTTTACCCGTCTTTCCTTCAATTTAACATTCTTGATTTCTACTAGGTAGTGTCTGTTCGGTCTCTTATCAGTGTCAACTTCCACTTCGCACGGAAATAACGCTGGTTAGCTTCTCGCTGGGATATTCGCCGGGCCATGTATAACTTTGGTTAGATAATGGTTCACAATATTAAAAATCTTCTTTCATTTAATGTTATCATTCCCATAATATAGAGCGTCTAGAGTCTCAAAGCATCTTTCTTGTGGGCTCTTTTGATCATACACTTGTGTCTTCATGCATAATATGCTGCATACTATTCATCGGAGATCTCTCTTGTTCAATAAAAGTCCTTCCTGAGCGCGCATTAGTTACACTTGCGCATTTATCACCTCCGTGGCTTCTTCTCTCTCCGGAGGGGGCGGGGGGGGTCATTGTCTCATTATATTACATGACATATAGTAAAACTTAAAATCTTCTTTAAGAACTCAATTTCCATATCGGTAGTTTTTCTCATATAGGGAACCTGTCTACCAATTGTTTGTCTATTAATAAAAGCGTCTGTTGTGGTCACACAATGTTCTGACGTCACCTGTTCCTCCAAGGGTGGTCATTGATTTTACTTTTACTATGTATGTTTATATTTCAATCAATTTCAGCTCCATTGTGCTTATATAACATAACGTTTATTTCATTTTTCTCTTTGTATTAAAATTATTTCACACTTGTTCTCGACGTTTAGTGTGACAAGATTTCTGACATTGTTACAACCTCCACTGGACATCCATTGTCTCACCCTTTTCTCGTTTTATTTCCCTCGTTATTTTTGGCCTTATATAAATCTCATTAAAGCTACATTTTTCACTTTTTGGTTGTAAAGGTGTTGTAGGAACTTGCAGCAGGGTTTTGTGATACTGTTCAATCAGCTTTTTCCGCCATTCTATAATTTAAATGATAATATGAAATCCAATTGTTTGTTAAGGACAAATCAATGAGTTAATAATACAGAAATTAGTATGGACCTGCATTGACAGATTATCACAGGCCCAAAAACACTTATTGTGCAAAATAAAGACAACAGTTTAATGTAGGCACACAAGCTCGGTATATCAGTCAGTCAGTTTTTAAATAAATTATCTTTTTTCTATATACTTAACTTTACTTGTCAATCTACTGCTTTCTACTTTGTTTAAAATATGAAAACAAATATCAACAAAAGAAGCATTGCACTCTATGAATGCATAACCCTAAGTAACACAACCACAAAGTTTATCTCCAAGTCTCAATAATTTCAAAAGAATTGAAACTGAAACTCATTTGTATGAAGACATATTCCAAATTAAAACGAACCTCGGGTTAACATTTTTGCTTTGGATTTTTGAAGGTCCAAATGAGATTTTTTCGCCTATGGCATCGAGGTGTGCCTTATTTCGCAGACTGCAGTATATAACATACCTGATTTAGCCTTTACATATCCTGCATAGAATACCTAATTTAGTCTTTTCATTTATTATATAACATACCAGATTAAGCCTTTTCATATAATATATATATTACCTCATTTAGCCTTTTTCATATAATATATAACATCATATGTAACATCCCTGATTAAGCTTTTTCATATTCTATAATATAACATACCTGATTTATTCTTTTTATTATATTTTATATAGCATACCTGATTTAGCCTTTTCATATATTATACAACGTACCCGATTTAGCCTTTTCATTATTTATACAACATATCTGATTTAGCCATTTCATATTTTATATAACATACCTGAGGCACACGCTTTCTAATAATTGGGGACCATACATGGCTTTTCATGGAATGGCACGGAAGTGTCGCATTGATAACCGCCATATGAACATATCTACATATGTTTCTTAATGCAAAATTTTATCATTTCATGTTTAAATGTTGAATTTTGCTTAACCCATTACTTCATGAGCATTTTGTGAAAAATGGCTGTTTTCATTGAAAAGTCTCCCGTTACAAGTTCAAATTGCTATAATACTATAAAAACTGCTTCAACACTAATCAAACTTGGCACAAATGTTGACTGGACCATTGCCCTTGCAACAACATGCTCAGGCTTAAATTTTCTGTTACCATGGCAATGAGGGGACATCTCAAAATTGCCAAAAATCACTATTTTGCGTTGATTTTTTCCATCAAAATTGATTTCAAAGTGCTGCAACTTTTCAATGGATTGAGATAGAGTCAAATGCTTTTCAGCGTTGGTTACACGTTACCCTATGATCAATCTGGGGTCATTTACAGCCTCTCACAAGTCCAAAATTTTCTTGGCGATGAGGGGGACTCCGCCCCCCTTCAAACCCCCCCCCAAACAGAAGGGGGCACATCCCCCTTCTGGCAACCCCCTGATGTATCTTTTGGTTGGGGGCCGCGCCGAAAAAGAGGTCACTTTTTTCAACAACATTTCTCAAACAAAAACAAGTGTTTGGGGCCTAAATAAGGCATTTTTTCATCATTTGAGACAACAAAAAAGGGGGGGGGGATGATAAAGGCGTTAAAAGGCGTGTATATGAAGTAATGGGTTAAGCCAGCGCTAGATGGTAGTTTGAACTTACGGTACTGTCCATGAACAGGCTCACTCAAACCAAGCCTACAACATTTTTAATTTTGTTGTTTTTGGACTTTCTTTAGGGATTCTCATTTTCTCTATTTTAGCCGTTTTCATATTCTATATAACATACCTGATTGAGCACTTTTAATATAATATATAACAAACCTGATTTAGCCTTTTCATATGTTATTATAACTTACCTGATTTAGCCTTTTCATATATTATATATAACATACCTGATTTAGCCTTTTTCAATAATATATAACATACCTGATTTAGTCTTTTCAAATCTGACAACATATTCATATTTATAGTCATATTCTATTTAACATACCTGATTTAACCATTTCATATTCTGTATAACATACCTGATTTAGCCTTTTCATATTCTTGTTGAGAAGAAACTTCTACCTTGAGTCTTTTTATCTCCTATAACACAAAATATAATACAAAAAATTGTGTTTTATTCATTAAATTTTCAAAAATGTTTATTGTATACAGAAATATTTGTATTTTCAGTTCATTTGTTTACCATACAGTGTCCCAATAGAATTTCTACGAGACAAACTTCTATAAGCTGATTATCTGGAACAGTGTGGAAGTAAAATGAAAGTCCTGATATTTTCCCCCATTATATTCTTTATAGACTTAGAACTCCATGAGTCAGATGTCTTGCCTTGTCAACAGTATAGCTGTCAGTTAGGCATTTTCTTCTTAAATATAGGTTATTCATTATCACTGTTCTCGTACATTTACCTTTAGTGGCATTTGAACTGATTGTAACAATGTTACATCAGGATAAATAAATCTGTTATATTATCAAAAATAAAAATATCATGGAACAGTTTTTCACTGACAGATCAAAATGAAGAACTATATGATGGATTCTTCTCAAATGCATTTCAGGTCAATGAAAATTTGGAGTCAATCAAACTTATAGTGACCAAGTTATGCTCTGGACAAGATTATTAAGTAAGAAAATTAACAAAGGGCAATAACTCAACAAGAGCCACTGCCAGACAGGGGCAAAACTCAACCTGATTTCCTTTTTCTAAAATTAAACAGAAAATTAAAGAAAACTAGAAATGTGTCCATATAGGACACTGGTGTCCCCACACTCCACTGTTTTGCCCATACTCCACTGTTTTGTCAATTGTATGACTCTAGGTCAATTATTATGATGCGGTCTAAGATTTTGACCCCAGGGTTTTTATTTGAACTATTATTTTAAACTTCGTAGACACTCACTAGAAGATATTTCATGCTTAGTATCTAAACTCTAGCTCTTTGGGTTTTCATTAGAATATTTTTTAAGTTTTTTACTATACACATTTAAAGACAAGAAACATGGCAATGCCATGAAACCAGGTTTTCAATTATCACCATTGTAGATAAATATGTTGTATTTGAAATACAAATACAAGCAACAAACAATGTAACTATGTGCAATGTAAAACATGAATAATGTAGGAGGAATTGCCACAGAGGAAGTGTTCACTATAATTATATTCTGTATAAGGAAAAAAAACAAAGGGCCATAATTGAATAAACTAGAACTGCCACTATCATGATCGTGAATACCCCCGCATACCACTTTGTCAGAATTAACAGTGGCCATTTAGAGCTCAAGGACAACCTCCCTGACAAATCTGAGGTTACTAAGCCAGTGCATTGCTAAGTTATGTATTCTACATGCTTCAAATGTGAAAATGTCAAAATCAATACACTGCAGACAGGACATTCTTTAGCAATTAAGAAGAAAAGCTTTTTTTTGTCAAGGTCCCTGTGACCTTGACTTTTGACCCAGTTTCACCTCAAAATCAATAGGGGTCACCTTATAGTCATGATCAACATCCATGCCAAATACGAAGACTTTGGCCAAAGGAATCTTAAGTTAATGGGTGGACAAACTTTTTGAAGTGAAAGTCCCTATGACCTTGACCTTTGATCCAGTGACCTCAAAATCAAAAGGGGTCATCTACTAATCACGATCAACATCCATGCCAAATATGAAGACTGTGGGTCAAAGGAATCTAAAGTTATTGGGCAAACAAACTTTTTGAAGTCAAAGTTCGTGTGACTTTGACCTTTGACCTCAAAATCAATAGGGGTCATCTACTAATCATGACTTACCTCCATGCCAAATATGAAGACTGTGGGTCAAAGGAATCTTAAGTTATTGGGCGGACAAGCTTTTTGAAGTCAAGGCCCCTGTGACCTTGACCTTTGACCTAGTAGCCTCAAAATCAATAGGGGTCATCTACTTATCATGACTAACCTCCATGCCAAATATGATGACTGTAGGTCAAAGGAATCTTACGTTATTGGGCGGACAAGCTTTTTGAAGTCAAGGCCCCTGTGACCTTGACCTTTGACCTAGTGACCTCAAAATCAATAGGGGTCATCTACTAATCATGACTAACCTCCATGCCAAATATGAAGACTAAGGGTCAAAGGAATCTTAAGTTATTGGGCGGACAAGAAAAAACCGCCGGACGGATGGACAAGCTGATTCCAGTATACCCCCCTTACAACTTTGTTGTGCGGGGGTATAAAAATTATTCAATCACAAAACCCCGACAATATGCGCCAGGGCACTGGATGACAAAGCTACTGTGAAAGTTTGAACAAAATCCGTTGAGAAATGAAGGAGTTCAGCACAGAAATTTTTTTCACTATACAGTACTGGACACGCGAAACCCGCAAAAGTCGCGTTATGCCGCGAGTGTAGTCTATGTCGCGACTGGACACTACGCGGTAAAACATCGCCGCGTGCAAGTTCGCCAAATTTCATGGCGGTTCACGAAAAATCGCAGCGATATATCGCCGTAATTTACGGCGAATCTTCAGCAATAATTGTATTAGAAAGTACTACTTGGTCATTCCCGTGGTCTTTAATTTTGAAAACTTTAAACAAATCTTGTAAATGTCATGTATATTTATAAATATTTAGCATTTGAACATGTACAGCGTATACATTTTGTATACTAAAACAAAGCAATCGGGTGCTGGTGAAAATTAGTTAACAATAAAACGAGATTGAAATTACAAAAGGTAATTGGTACTACATGTACATCAAAGAACGCACGATAACAAATTGTCCAATTGTTATTTTGATAATAATACAAATGCAATTAAAATCCATTGTTTACTTTCGCACATATTCTATTTTTAGAACAATGCACAGGTGTAACTAATTATTACGTCTAATACGCTAATTATGATTGTTGAAAATTGTAAAACATGCAATAAAACATTTCTGGTAGCAGCGGGGATTCTGTCATAAAATTGACCGAAAAAATAAATTTTTTGGAAGCTGTGGTCCTTTCATATGCATTATTGTTTTGATAGCAGACACAAGTATTGCACAATATCTTCAAGATCATAAAATGTAAATAAAATACATGTATCACAATCAAAATGCACTTATGAGTAATAGTATGTCAATCATTGACACAATCAATATCCAACATTTTTTTTTCACTTACACAATAATTAAACATGTGTAATCATTCCTTGACAAAAAGAAATGACAGTTTTTTTCTGATATATAAAAAAGAGGTGGAAGTCAATCGAGTGTTGGCATTTCTTTGATGATTCGGCAACAACTACAGGTGTGTAAACATCAAAAATTCACAGATTCTTCAGAAGAGCCGACCAGTCATTTGTCAGAGGTCATTTCGTGTGTAAATTTTGTATTTATTATTTAACAATGGAAACATTATATTTCTTTTATTTATGGATGCTTCTTTTTGCGCGAGTGTTTTTGTGTCTTTTAGCGCTATGGAATTTCAACAATCGACGATAATTTTGGGTAACTAACAATTAAATATTTTAACATTTTTAAAACAGGGGTGCAAATATCCGCCATTCAGAAATTATAGGAGACAAATCTTGCGTGTATTATTTTTTACAGACGTGTAATAAATTGAGTAATGATCACCCGAGAGAACGAAATGTCCCGGTGATCCACTATAACTCTTCAGGTCGTACGGGAATATTTACGCAGGATTAGTTTATCACATCGGTAATTTGACCATGCTTGAATTTATGTCTTATGTAACGTTTTCAATATGGGGATACATTTAGAAATGAACAAGTTAATGTCATATCAAATATGTATCTTTTTATGTAACTAAATATCTTTTTAAACATATATTATATTTATATCTCTACTTTAAACTCAATATGTATCCCCCCCCCCTAAAAATATTTTTACACGTGTACATGTACACTATTTACCTGCCGATGGAGCCGCATACTTGTACTGCGTCGCATTTATACATTGAGGTCATGATTCCGCCATTCACGGAAAGTTTTTAACGGTGTTATTTGATTTGGCCGTGGTTATTTATATTTGCTGTTGGCATCAAAGATAAATAGAGAAAGGGCATTTTAGCAAATACAAGCTTTTCTTGATACAACTTCATGTAGATCTACTAATTAATTTTGTACTTGTACATGTATATCTGGTTTCAAGTTCACATAGTACAATTGTAAATAGATCTACATTTATTATACAAATGAACATGTATTATTCCCCGCGAATCACGGCAAATGTTCACAGCAAAATTGCCGCGAGTTGAATTCGCGGCAATTGTCTCAAGTTGCCGCGAATTCGCTCGCGTTATAAAGCATGAGAGTTTGCCGCGAATACGCGAATTGTGCGGGTTTCGCGTGTCCAGTACTGTATATTCTGTATAAGGTAAAATAACAAAGGGCCATAATTAGGTCAAATATTATCCAATCACAAAACCCCGATAATGTGCGCCAGGGCACTTGATGACAAAGCCTCTGTGAAAGTTTGGTCAAAATCTGTTGAGAAATGTAGGAGAAGTTGCGCATGGTAAAAATTGTTCACTATATAATCTGTATAAGGAAAAAAAAACGAATGGGTATAATTAGGTCAAATAGTATCCAATCACAAAACCCAAATAATGTGCGCCAGGGCATTTGATAACAAAGCTTCTGTGAAAGTTTGGTCAAAATCTGTTGAGAAATGTAGGAGAAGTTGCGCATGGTAAAAATTGTTCACTATATAATCTGTATAAGGAAAAAAAACAAAGGGCCATAATTAGGTCAAATATTATACAATCACAAAACCCTGACAATATGCCCTAAGGCACTTGATGACAAAGCCTCTGTGAAAGTTTGGTCAAATTCCGTTGAGAAATGTAGGAGGAGTTGCGCACAGAAAATTGTTCACTATATATCCTATATTGGGAAAAAAAAACCCAATAATGTGCGCCAGGGCATTTGATAACAAAGCTTCTGTGAAAGTTTGGTCAAAATCTGTTGAGAAATGTAGGAGAAGTTGCGCATGGTAAAAATTGTTCACTATATAATCTGTATAAGGAAAAAAAACAAAGGGCCATAATTAGGTCAAATATTATCCAATCACAAAACCCCGACAATGTGCACCAGGGCACTTGATGACAAAGCCTCTGTGAAAGTTTGGTCAAAATCCATTGAGAAATGTAGGAACAGTTGGGCACAGAAGAAATTATTCACTATATATTCTATATAAGGAAAAAAAACAAAGGGCCATAATTAGGTCAAATATTATCCAATCACAAAACCCCGACAATATGCGCCAGGTCACTTGATGACAAAGCTTCTGTGAAAGTTTGGTCAAAATCCGTTGAAAAATGTAGGAGAAGTTGCGCACAGAATAAATTGTTTACGCTCGCCCGTCTGCTTGCTTGCCGACATATCTCAATCTAATAACCAGTTTTTTCCTTTGGAAAACCTGGTTAAAAATCAATGACCCCCGGGGCGGGCCAAATTTAACCCAAAGGCCCTTAACCCTTTCCCTCATGAGCATATTGTGAAAAATGGCCGTTTTCACTGAAAAGCCTCTTGTTACAAGTTCAAACTGCTATGAAACTATGAAAAATGCTTCAATACTAATCAAACTTGGCACAAATGTGGACTGGACCATTGCCTTTGTAACAACATGCTCAGTCTTAAATTAACTGTTACCAAGGCAACGAGGGGACATCTCAAAATTGCCAAAAATCACTATTTTGCCTCGATTTTTTCCATCAAAATTTATTTCAAAGTGCTGCAACTTCTCAAGGGATTGAGATAGAGTCAAAGGCTTTTCAGAATTGGTTACATGTTACCTTATGATCGACCTGGGGTCATTTTCAGCCTCTCACAACTCCAAAGTTTTCTTGGCGATGAGGGGGACTCCGCCCCCCTTCAAACCCCCCAAACAGAAGGGGGCACATCCCCCTTCTGGCAACTCCCGGATGTATCTTTTGGATGGGGGGGGGCGGCACCGAAAAAGTGCTCTTTTTTTTAGCAACAATTCTCAAACGAAAACATGTTTTTGGGGCCCAAATAGGACATTTTTTCACTATTTCAGGCCTAAAAAAGGGGGAGGGGGGTTTGAAAGTGCATTGTTTCGCGTATATATGAGGTAAAGGGTTAACTTGGTTGTCATCCATAAAGAGATGTTTCATGCTAAATCAGGGTCGTACAGCCATCCAGTATCAAAATTCAAGGACTTTTTAAGCACTTTTTAAGCATGTTTTTCCATTTTTCAAGCACAATTCGTTGCGTCTATATCCTACACAATGTTTAACCAATATTAATTTATAAGTCATTTCTTGTTGAAAATACATTTTCTGGCTACAGTTTCTATAGAATAACAACAAAGATAGCAACAAATACAAACTTAACTGACACCCTGTTGTATGGCCCCTTATTAAAACCCTAACTTCAATATATCATCCCCCCCCCAAAAAAAAACAAACAAAAAATATTATTTTTGATGATCATTTTTGTCATGTAGATTTATAACTGTGCTTATAAGCAGAAAAGGTGTGAAAAGAGCACAGGTAATCGTTGATCCGCTCTTTTGTTGTTTTACCTGTCGATCAGTCAGGCATAATTTTATTACAAAAATATATCAAATTCATACTGTAGCTGTGACATGCAAATATTGCTGAATTAAGTTAATCACACACAAGCCCAAAATCAATCAAAAAGCCTACACTTTTTACTGATGCCAGATGGAGATAAATGATGTTTGATTACTTGAGGCACTACTTATGCTGGAAGCTTTCACTACCATTTGTGATTTATGTTTTTCTTTTGTAGGTTTTCGGTTTCTTTTAAATATAAATACTACAACATCACATTATATATATATATATATATCTACATTATTAAATTGTTTTACAAAAATAATGTCAATAATCATTGAATGGTAAGTAAAAATCATTAGCATTATACATAATTGCAGTGGGTGGGGTAATGTGGTGATCTTTTAAAGTTTTCAATAAACGTGGTCTTCATTTTATTCATGTAAACACTCGAAGTCTTTTACCAAAACTACATGAAATTAATTCTGTAGCGCGTAGATCTAGAGCCGCATGTATTTGTGTTTCCGAAACATGGTTAGATGACTCAGTTCCAGATTCTGAAGTTAACATTGACAACTATTGTATTCAGCGCAGGGATCGAAACAGACAAGGGGGTGGCGTTTGTATTTATATCAGGAAGGATTTATCCTACAACACACGTGATGATGTCAAGCATGAAGAATTAGAAGCTACATGGATTGATATACTTTTACCAAAATCAAAACCTATCTTATGTGGTGTTATTTATAGACCTCCTGTGCAACTAAACTTTTATACAATTTTAGACTCTTTATGCTCGTCAAGTAGTGACTTTTTGTGAATCTATAATTTTAGGAGATTTTAATACAGATGTGTCTAAAGTTAAGTCTTATCCTCTTTTGCAATGTTTTAAGTCATTTATTAATATGTTTCATTACAAACAATTGATCTCAGAACCTACTAGAGTTAGTATTACAAGTGCAACTATTATTGACTTGATATTGGTGTCTGATAATGATAAAATTACTCAGTCAGGTGTAATTCATACTTCATTTAGTGATCATAGCTTAATATTTTGTACAAGAAAAGTCAGTAAAATTCCTATTTGTTTTCATAACAATGTCACTTTAAGATCTTTGAAAAATTATAACAAAGATGACTTTCAAGCTAGTCTTCTAGATACTGACTGGTCTCCTGTTTTGCTAAGTGATAATGTAAATGATGCCTGGAATATATTTAAACAGTTACTTTTATCTGTGATAGACAATATAGCACCTGTGAAAAAGACCAGAATTAAACAGAGAACAGAACCATGGATTGACTCAGACATTCTTAGTGTAATTAATGAAAGGGATAAAGCTTTTAATAAATATAAATGTGATAGAAACTGTGATAATTATGATTCATTTAAGACTCTCAAGAACAAAGTTCAGTATCTTGTTGCCAAAGCAAAAAAGGAATATTTTACTAATACACTGGATGAGAACAAAAATGACTCAACCTCTTTATGGAAAACTGTTAAAAATCTTGGTTTGCCTTCCAAGAAGGGTTCATCTTCAACCAGTTCAAATATTTGTTTTAAATATTGATGATAATGTGTGTTTTGTAAAGAAAACTTATTGCTGAATCATTTAACAAATTTTAATACAACAGTTGCATGTAAATTTGTTGAAAAGTTGCCAGAAAGTATGCATAAATTTGGTACGAATTTTGTAAATACTTTTTATGCAAACAAGGGTGTTTTTTGCAAACAGTTTTTCTTTTTCCATTGTTTCTGAAAGTAAAGTTCTTAAATACTTAACTTCATTAGGTGTCAAAAAAGCTACTGGCTTAGATGGTATAACCTCACGTTTTTATCAGAGATGGATCCCCAGTTATTGCTAGTCCATTAGCTCATATCATAAAACTTATCCCTTATCCAAGGTCAAGTCCCTGATGATCTTAAAATCTGCAAGAGTTTGTTCCCCTCTATAAAAAAGAACGACAAATTGTCTGTTGGTATTACCGGCCTGTGTCCATTTTAAATGTTGTATCTAAAATCCTTGAAAAGGTGGTTTATGACCAGGTTGAAGCTTATTTTAAGGATAAAGATCGCTGTATAAATTTCAATCAGGTTTCAGGAGTGGCTTCTCTACTGATACTTGTCTGATTCACCTTACAGACTTTATCAGGGTATGAAAATGATAAAGGTAATGTTGTTGGTATGGTGCTGCTGGATTTGCAGAAAAACGTTTGACACAGTCGACTATTCCATTCTTTTAATGAAACTGCAAAGCATCAGGTCTTAGTATTGACGTCCTAAATTGGTTCAAATCATATTTATCAGATAGACAGCAGCTTGTAGATGTCTCTGGTGCTTATTCTTCCAATTCCAAAATAACATGTGGTGTTCCTCAGGGCTCAATCCTTGGACCCCTTCTCTTTTTAATTTATGTAAATGATATGTCAGCTGTGGTCAAAAATAAATTTGCTTTTGTATGCTGATGATTCTGGTATCCTTGTATCTGGTAAAGTTTATCTGTTGTTTGAAAAAGGCATTGACAGATTGATATGGAATTGGTCAGCCAATGGTTAGTGGACATAAGTTGTCATTGCATTTGGGTAAACCGAGTCAATTTTATTTGGGTCCAGGCAAAAACTTAGGTCACAATCTAACCTGCATATAACCTGTTCTGGTACATCCATTGAATCAACTTCATCTATCAAGTATCTTGGGATTACTAATAGACCAAAATCTGTCATTTTGCGCCATGGCCCGAGTCTGTTCTTAAGAAGGCCAACTCTCGGTTAAAATTTCTTTTACCGCAAGAAAGAGTTTCTTACTCAGCATACAAGAAACTTCTGGTTATGTCTTTTATTCAGTGTCACTATGATTAAGCATGCTCTGTTTGGTATAATAGCTTGACACAGTCTTTAAAAAATAAGTTACAAACTTGTCAAAACAAAATAATGAGATTTGTACTTGACTTGGACTCTAGAGCCCACATTGACACATCCCACTTTAAGTCCCTTAACTGGTTACCGGTCCACAAAAGAGTTGAACAGATAATGTTGTGTCATGTTTTTAAGATAAAAAATGGCCTATCTCCGGATTACATGTCTGAACACTTTATTTCACAAGATTCCATTCATAATTATAGTACAAGACTTAGTCAAAAGGGTGGATATTGTCTACCTAAGGTCAAAGGCCAGGGTTCTAAATCATTTGCTTTCTCTGGTATTAAATTATGGAATGATTTACCTGTAAAGTTAACGGAGATCAACAGGTTACAAAGTTTTAAGGTTGCCATCAAAAGTCATCTTATGAACAGTATTTAAATTTTTTTTAAACATGTTTTTACATATTTCGGCTCAGGATTTTAAATTGTCTGCCATTTATCTTATTACAATTTTAGTAATGTGTTTTAAATCCTAGCTGTAAACAGGAGTATCATTAACTCAAGATTTGACTGTGATATACATTTTATGATTTATTAGTATTTTTAAACATGATCATATTAAGGTTTGCCTCTCTATGTCATGCCGCCAATACAAAGGACCACAATGGAAATAAGAGCTTTTTTGCCCTTTTTTGTGTTATCCTTGGTTTTGGTGAGCATGTCATAGTTTTACTCGTATGTGATATAGTATTTAATAATGCTCATTATTTTATCCTATGTTATATTGTCAACTATGTATATGCTTCCTTTGCCGAAATAAATCTATCTATCTATCTATCTTGCGATGAGAGTTACATATCAGAATCTTGCTAAATGCTGTGTTGAGACCTTGGAACACAACATGAGCATTATAGAGGGGTTAAAGTGAAGTTCAAATCAATTGCAATATGTGCCTGTTACATTGAGCAAACATGACAAAATTCACTGATTTTGATACTGAACAAGATCTGTTTTTTTTTTTTTTTTTTTTTTTTATTTGTTGATTTTTACCGACACTAGTCTGTCATTCAATTATTTTCAAGCACATTTGTAGCGAATTTAAGCACTTTTAAGCACTTTTCAAGAGAGTAATCAAATTCAAGGACTTTTAAGCACTTTTTATCATTTTTAAGCACTTTTTAAGAAAGGGGCTGAAATTTAAGCACTTTTTAAGACTGTACGAACCCTGTAAATATCTTACCTCAAGCTCTTTGGGGTTTTTTTTAAAGAAGAAGATTTTTTAAGGTTTTTACTACTGTAAATCCGGTATTTTTCGCGACGTTTTAATTTTCGCTATTATTCGCGAATCGGCCACGTTATAAAAAATAAATCTGATGATAATTTTTTTCAAATTGTGATAAAATGAATACATTTTAATGAATACAATAACTGAATGCAAATAATTAATATGTGCAATGTTTTATATACATCATAGTGAATATAAAATTATGAAGGTTAAAGATTTTTCCTATTCCTTTTTTCTCATGAATACATGCATGTCAAACACAAAAAGAGACAATACCCACAAATTTTGCACTTTACAGACAAATGTGAACACATATTGTTAAGATGACAATAGATTTACGGTAAAACAGTGATCAACGGACAATTTTCATACGGTAAGTAAAGTATTATAAACAAGTTTATAACACCTTCTTACAAACATTCAACGTTTTATCAAACATGTTATTTGCAAACAAAAAACAAATTTGACAAATGATTAGAAAAAACGTTCATAATAAGTCAATTACAATTTTGTATAAAAAAAAAACCGTCTCTTATTAACACCATTAACAAAAAATTTACCTTGCATTAGAGCGACACAGTATAAGATGACTTCAACCTATCCTGTTATATTGAGGAAACAAAATTCAAATAATAGCGAATATAAATTTCTTACCCTGCCATCGCGAATTCAAGAATACGCGAAATAATTTGGGGGTAGGGTTTTCGCGAAATAAAGATCACGCAAATATAAAGTGATTTACAGTATATAAAGGGAAAAACAATGACCTCCTGGGGCAGGGCCAATTTTAACCCCAAGGCTTTTATTTGAACAAACTTGGTAGACACCCACTAGAAGATGTGTCATGCTTAATATCTAAGCTGTAGCCATTTTGGTTTTTTTAAAGGAAGATTTTTAAGTTTTTACATATACAATTAAGGAAATCAATGTGTCATGCTTAATATCTAAACTCTAGCTATTCGGGTTTTTTAAAAGAAGATATTTTAAGTTTTTCTATCGGTTGCCAAGGCAACCAGAGTTCTGCATGGAATTAAATTCTTTGAACAATTTTTAAAGGTGACCACCAAAGGAACATTCCTGTGAAGTTCGGATGAATTTGGCTCAGCAGTTTATGAGGAGATGTCATTTAAAGTAAAAGTTTACGGATGATGGACAGACGCCGGACAAAAAGCGATCAAAAAAGCTCACCCTGTCACTTTGTGACAGGTGAGCTAAAAAGTGGGTACAACTGCCATCATGAAGTTACAAAGCTTGCTAACCTTATTGTGTGCCTTGACAAGCTAATAATTCTGCTTTATCAAACATCCATAAGTTATCACATGTACTGTCATGTATATCACCAAAGAAACAAACAGTAATACATGGACCAGTATATACCAGAAACACACAGTAATACATCTACCGGTATATCAACCAGGAACAAACAGTAATACATGTACTGATATATCAACCAGAAACAAACAGTAATACATGTACTAGTACATCAACCAGAAACAAACAGTAATACATGTACCAGTATATCAACCAGAAACAAACAGTAATACATGCACCAGTATATCAACCTGAAACAAACAGTAATAATACATGCACCAGTATATCAACCAGAAACAAACAGTAATACATGTACTAGTACATCAACCAGAAACAAACAGTAGTACATGTACCGGTATATCAACCAGAAACAAACAGTAATACATGTGCCGGTATATCAACCAGAAACATGCAGTAATACATGTGGCAGTATATCAACCAGAAACAAACAGTTATACATGTGCCAGTATATCAACCAGAAACAAACAGTAATACATGTGCCAGTATATCAACCAGAAACAAACAGTAATACATGTGCCAGTATATCAACCAGAAACAAACAGTAATACATGTACCGGTATATCAACCAGAAACAAACAGTAATACATGTGCCAGTATATCAACCAGAAACAAACAGTAATACATGTGCCAGTATATCAACCAGAAACAAACAGTAATACATGTACCGGTATATCAACCAGAAACAAACAGTAATACATGTACCGGTATATCAACCAGAAACAAACAGTAATACATGTACCGGTATATCAACCAGAAACAAACAGTAATACATGTACCGTATATCAACCAGAAACAAACAGTAATACATGTGGCAGTATATCAACCAGAAACAAACAGTAATTCATGTACCGGTATATCAACCAGAAACAAACAGTTATACATGTACCCGGTATATCAACCAGAAACAAACAGTCATACATGTACCGGTATATCAAGCAGAAACAAACAGTAATACATGTACCAGTATATCAAGCAGAAACAAACAGTAATACATGTACCAGTATATCAAGCAGAAACAAACAGTAATACATGTACCAGTATATCAAGCAGAAACAAACAGTAATACATGTACCAGTATATCAACCAGAAACAAACAGTAATACATGTACCAGTATATCAACCAGAAACAAACAGTAATACATGTACCGGTATATCAACCAGAAACAAACAGTAATACATGTACCAGTATATCAACCAGAAACAAACAGTAATACATGTACCGGTATATCAACCAGAAACAAACAGTAATACATGTACCAGTATATCAACCGGAAACAAGCAGTAATACATGTACCAGTATATCAACCGGAAACAAACAGTAACACATGTACCGTTATATCAACCATGCAGAAACAAACAGTAAAACATGTAACAGTATATCAACCAGAAACAAACAGTAATACA